>NC_058089.1:1122752-1182649 GCF_014858855.1 Bufo gargarizans
TACTGTGCAGTGTATATATACAGAATAAGAGCAGATACTGAGGATTACACCCATATACAGGACAGGAGAAGTGGTACTGTGCAGTGTATATATACAGAATAAGAGCAGATACTGAGGATTACACCCTATACAGGACAGGAGAAGTGGTACTGTGCAGTGTATATATACAGAATAAGAGCAGATACTGAGGATTACACCCGTATACAGGACAGGAGAAGTGGTACTGTGCAGTGTATATATATACAGAATAAGAGCAGATACTGAGGATTAACAACCCAGTATACAGGACAGGAGAAGTGGTACTGTGCAGTGTATATATAAGAATAAGAGCAGATACTGAGGATTACACCCGGTATACAGGACAGGAGAAGTGGTACTGTGCAGGTAGTACTGTGCACGTAATATATACAGAATAAGAGCCAGATACTGAGGATTACACCCGTTATAACAGGACAGGAGAAGTTGGGGTAAAAACGGGTTGGGCAAGTGTATTATAACAGAATAAGAGCAATATCTGAGGATTACACCCATTATACAGGACAGGAGAAGTGGTACTGTGCAGTGTATAATATACAGAAATAAGAGCAGATACTGAGGATTACACCCAGTATACAGGACGAGAGAAGTGGTACTGTGCAGTGTAATATATATATACAAATAAGACAGATACTGAGATTACACCAGTATACAGGACAGGAGAAGTGGTACGGTGCAGTGTGTATATAGTACAGAGTAAGAGCAGATACTGAGGAACTCTTTTTAATTTTATACAAAATACAAAAAATTTGCCATAAAATTTCCAAACAATATATAAAACAATATATAAACAAGTATATACACTTACCCTACTGGCCCAGCTCCATGCAGACTATCTCATTCATACCTACTAAAAAGAGAAAATGAAACCTAGCCTAACGTAAACATCCGATCCGGCTGAACCCCGACTATATACAAATTGTTTCTACAGAAAATAACAACTTGTCACAATAAATAATATACCATATATACATATATATATATATATACATACACATACATATACACACACACATACATACACACATCATTTTTTTTTTTTTTTTTTTTTTTTTTTTGTTTTTTTTATATTTTTATATATATTTTTTTTTTTATATATTTTTTTTTTTTTTGTAATTTTTTTTTTTTTTTTTTTTTTTTTGTTATACACACACATATACGAGAAAAACCAAACCTATACTAACCCTACTAATCTATCTATCCCATCACCTTCACCCAGGGCCAACCCCCGCCTCTTGTCCCTCCATGAGGCCAGCCCTTCCTCCACCACCCACACCCAGCCCCTCGCCTCATGTCCTCCTATGTCCGCATAGTCCAGGGCTGGATGCAGGCCTCCCCACACGAAAAAATAAATAAATAAATAAATAAATATGAACCCCCCCCCACCCCATCCCACCCAACCTAACTACACCCCACTTACCCTATCATACAATATATACATCTTATAACAACCATATCTATCTATACAAACCAATATTAAAATCCACCCGAAGGCCCAAGTTCAGTCATTTGCAAACCTTTCTTCAAAAACTCATCTTAAATACAAAACAAAAACCTAATGTGAAAGCCTCAGCCCAACACCAGGAAAAGTGCTACTGAGGCTAAGGTACATCAAAGGTGAAGCCTCTCCAGAGGTAAGAGACCCCATCCGTACCCACCTTCTCGCACTCAAGAAAGCGAACCTTCGCCAGGTCACCTAGAATGTTCCTACACACTTCTTCCACAGGGAGGACTTTCTGCTGGGTTGAAACTAAACACCGTGCGTTCCATGTGAAGTACCTGACCACTATGCTAACTACAAAAGCTGTGCATGGGTCCCTTCTTCCCAAACCTTTGAATGCTCCATAAGCCCATTCCGCATAGGAGAGGTTGGCTAGCCTAGGCCAGCCAATGGATGCGCCCACCCGTTTGTATACCTCTGTATTAAAGGGACACTGAAGCAGGAAGTGCTCCATACTTTCCAGTATGTCGCCACACTCCTCCCGGGGACAACCCCTTTCATCAGAGTTCCTATACCTCAAGTTGCCCCTTACATACAGCTTCCCGTGAAAGCAGCGCCAAGCCAAGTCCCAAAACTTCAAGGGGATCCTTGCCGAATTTAACAACTGTAAACCCCTGTCTAGATCCCGGCTTGGGCAATCCTTAAGGGCCAGGGGCTTTCGGAAGTGGGTCAACAAGACCCTCTCATCAAGGGATCTCCTTGACTGGGTCTTGATTTCCCTCACTCCCAAACCCCACCGGCGGATCACCTTCAGAATCGGGGTGACATAAGCCGGAAGATATCCGTGAGGTGTACGCAAATCCTTCACTTGCCCTCCTGTCTCCCACTCCTGGAAGAAAGGCCGAAACCAACCCCTGCAAGAGACTACCCACGGAGGAGCCCTCTCTTTCCAGAGGTTTGCCAGGTTGATCTTAACAAAGGTGTTCACGAGGAACACCACTGGGTTGACCATACCCAACCCCCCTAATCTCCTCGTACGGTATGTCACCTCTCTCTTGACTAGGTTCAGCCTATTCCCCCATAACAGTTGAAAGAACAGACTGTAAACCCGAGTCCAGAGAGGTTCTGGCAAGACACATACACTGGCCAAATAGATAAGCAAAGGGAGAAGGTAAGTCTTGATCAGGTTCACCCTTTCCCTGAGGGTCAAAGACCAACCCTTCCACTGGTCAACCTTCTGAGCGGCGATCGTGAGCCTGCTGTCCCAATTTTGGGTGGGATAATCCCCATGGCCGAATTGAACGCCTAGGACTTTGGCTGACGACTGGGGCTCTGGGAGGGTGTCCGGGAGACCGAAAGATGGATCACCCCCTCCCAGCCAGAGACTCTCACACTTATCCCGGTTAATCACGGACCCGGAAACTTCCGAGTAGCGTTCTACCTCCGACATCACGTATTCCGCCTCCCCTCCCGAGGACACGAAAACAGTGACGTCATCGGCATACGCCACCACCCTCAGAGTGGCTTCTGGCTCCTCCAGACTCATCCTGACTCCCGCCAACGGTCCTCGATCAATCCTCCTAATAAAAGGATCAATCGCAAACACGTATAAGAGCGGGCTCAATGGACAACCCTGGCGGACTCCAGACCCGACCTCAAAAGGGCTGCCAGACCAACCGTTCACCAGAGGGAAACTCTCTGCCCCTGCATACAAGATCTTTAACCAATCGACAAACCCCCCCGGCAGGCCATATTTCAGAAGGACTGCCCAGAGGTACTCGTGGTCAACCCGATCAAAAGCCTTTGCCTGATCTAAAGCCAGCATGTACCCCTTCCAGTTACCCGCCCTACTCTGCTCCACTGCCTCTCGGACACCGAGCACAGCACTAAACGTGCTTCGGCCTGGAACCGAGCAATGTTGGGTCTCTGAAAGGAGCCGGGGCGCAAACTGCACCAACCGTTTAAACAGTATCTTGGCCAGGATCTTTCTGTCCGTATTGAGAAGCGCTATGGGACGCCAATTCTCAATACGGCTCGGATCTTTACCCTTTGATATAAGGATCAGAGCTGACCTCCTCATTGACTTCGGCAGAGCACCCGAGGAAAGGCACTCATTGAATACCTTAGTCAAGAGGGGAACCAAGGAGTCCTTAAAGGTCTTATAAAACTCGGATGTTAAGCCATCCGGGCCTGGCGACTTCTTTAGGGCAAGCCCTTCGATCGCCAGGCTGACTTCCTCTTCTCTGATTTCTTCTATCAAAACGCCAAGAGAGAGGTCTACTCTTGACTCAGGGATGGTTTCAGCCAGGAAAGCCGAAATCCTGTCCCGATTCAGATCCTTCTTCCTCAAGAGGCACGAGTAGAAGGACTTGACGATTTCCAAGATCCCTGATCTGGACCTATCCAGAGATCCCGTACCATCGACCAGTCCCGTCACCAACTTACTTTTCACTGACATCTTACAGTTTCTGTAAGGGTCGGGCGAGCGGTACTTCCCGAAATCCCTCTCAAAAACCAAAGATGTGTGCCTATCGTACTGGCACCTCTTAAGCAAAGATTTCACCCTGGAGATATCCTCTCGGCTACCTCCAGTCGAGACCAGTTGTTCGAGTTTCCTCCTCAGACCCTGATACAAGCGGTACCTGTCCAGAGACCTGAGGTTCGAGAGCTGGCGGAAGAATTTTGCCACCCGATCTTTGAATATCTCCCACCACTCAGACTTAGTGTCACAAAGATCCAGCAACTCTACCTGACTCTGAAGGAAGTCCTTAAAGGATTGTCTCACCTCTGCTTCCTCCAGGAGGGCCGAATTTAGCTTCCAATAGCCTCTTCCCATTTGGGGGGATTCTGCAACATTCAAAGAGAACATAATCATACAGTGATCAGAGAATTCCACCTCTACCACCTCTAAAGGTGAAAAAGTAGTCTCCTCCTTTAAATAAAACCTGTCTATTCTAGACCTAATCTGACTACCTCTATAATAAGTGAAACCACCGTGGCCTGGGGTGTGCCTAATGTGGACATCCACCAGGCGAGCCTCGCTAGCTATGCTATTCAGGGATACACTATCATAAGCCAGCCGGTTTCTGGCGCCTCCCCGGTCTTGGGACCTTGTGACTGTATTAAAGTCCCCGCCAAAGACCACCTGCCGACTCGTAAAAAGGAAAGGTTTGATCCTCATAAAGAGACGCTTCCGATCCCACCTGGTTTGGGGACCATAGATGTTTATCAGGCGAAGCTCTTGACCCTTCATGAGGACATCTAAAATCAAACACCTCCCCATTTCTAACTCAATCACTCGTCGGCTTTCTACTGGTGCGGTAAAAAGAACCGCCACTCCGCTATACGGCTCAGCCGCAAGAGACCAATATGATGGACCACGCCTCCACTCCTTTTTTGCTTTATACACAGCCGCCAAATCTGGCAGCCTGGTCTCTTGCAAAAATAAAATGTCAGCTTCAACCCGGCTGAGAAAATCAAAGGCTGCAAACCTAGCCGCATCCGATTTAATACTGGCGACATTAATGGTCGCCAGCGTCAACGGAGTGAGTGCCGCCATACAGAGTGATTAAGTTAGACGGCCTTCTTCCTTCCCTTCCCCTTCTTGTTCTTTTTCTTACCCCTCTTGGGGCTACCCCCTAAGGTGGCACGATCTCTTTTGAGAGAGACAGTGGTGTCCATCTCATTAGTCACCACCGCCTCCCCCTTCGCACCACCCTTGTCATTCCCATTACCAGCGTCTGGACCCGCCCCACCTCCCGAGGACCTTGCATCCTCACCGGAGGGAGGCGCGGGCCCTTCCAGAGGCTCCTTCTCTTGCCCCTCCGGCTCCCCACCTTCAACCTCCTCCCCGGAAGAAGAGATCTCATCCAAGGTGAGGTACCGGTTGGAAAGATCCAGGGGAAGAGAGTCAGGATTAGAGAGGTCCAGGGGGGAGCTGGCTTTGCCTTCCACAGGCACTCTAGCCGGGCTAGATCTTTTTTTGGTCAGACGTTTCCTTCTTGTTCTTTTAGACTCTGTCTCACTCTCCTCTGTTGCACTCTCGTAGCAAGAGGACAGAGTCACCTCGGAACGGTCTAGTCTCGTGAGTTCCTCATTCACCTCGATATCCCCCAGGGTCTCAGCTCTAGGAGAGGCATTCTCTTGGGAGGGCACAGGCATCACCCCAGGAGGGGGTTCCACCTGCCCCCTCTCCATTTGACGCCTCTCCCTCCGTCTCTGCTGGGACGGGCTTTCTTTTCTCTTCATCGACCCCACTGCCCTGTCGCCTTCGCCAGCACTCGCCTCGGCAGTGGGGGCCTCCCGGCTCGCCTCTGCTCGTGCACGAGCCACGTTGGCGACAGAGCGAGGGCAACGACTGAACGGGTGCCCTAGCTCACCACACAGGTTGCATCTAATCTGCCCACAAGATGCAGCTAGATGGCCTTCACCCCCGCACAACGCGCACCTCTGCACTCGGCAGCTGGCGCTGAAGTGCGAAGGGCTGCCGCACTTGTAACACAGCTTAGGCTGCCCCCTGTAGAACACCATGATCCTATCCCGACCAAGGAAAGCAGATGACGGTATGTGGGAAACCGACCCCCCTGAATGTTTCAACTTAATCTGAAAAGTCCAGGCACCCGACCAGATGCCAAACTCATCCAGGTTCTTGCTAGGAAGACCCTGGACGTCCCCGTACCTGCTCAACCAGGTCAAGATGTCAACACAAGAAAGTGACTCGTTACGGGTCAGAACGGTCACTTTCTTGACCTCATTCTGGCGGGTTATCGCTTGCACAAAAAAACCCTGCCAGTCCGGCTGGTCTTTTGCCAGTTCATACCCAGACCAGAAAAGTTCAAGACCCTCTGGCCGGGCAAAACTGACATCAAACTCCCGGGTGCCATACGGATGTATCAGGGCAAAGATGTCACATGCCCTGATGCCCATCTGAAAGAGAAGCTCCGCCACCCTCTTCCTGGTAGGGCACGCTTCATTGCCTCTCCATTTCAGACAGACAACATTCCGTCTGGCTGACCCAGGGCCGGTTGTGGGTGAGGACCAGGTGGTCTCGCCCCCGCCTTGCTCTCGGAAGGCACGCAGGCCATGCCTGTCTATCCAGAAGGATAGATCCACCTGCTGCCCCCCTACTGTAATGGAATTCTCCCCTCTCCTAAGAGCCTCTAGAAGTTGCCGCTGCAAGTTACCGTCACCAGACATTGGTAATGGGGAGGACAATGGGGGCCGCCCCTCCCCCCCCGCGCCGGCGACCACACCAGCATAACTTCTGCCAGGCGTAACCGACGCAGGAGGGGCAGCCGGACCGGGCCCACCCCCACCCCCCCCAGACCTATCTACAGCAGGTGTCACTCCAGACCCCCCTGAAGGGGCTACATGAGGCGCACCGGCCACTTGTACAGTGGTCGGCCGACCTCCAACATTCACCCCTCCATCAGGGCCCGGGGCAACACCACTAACAAAAACTGTATTCACACAAGTGACCACTTCTTCAGTGGCCACTACCGCACTCTCCCCTCCACCCACACACACTGCTGGGCCAGAGGGGACAGAGGTCACGTTATTCGTTTTGTCCATCATTTCCTTGCTGGACACATTGTTAACAGTCTTTCCGGATTTTTCGGGCCGGCGGGCTGTAGAACCACTGGTCCCAGCCACGCCGGCCTTATCCACTTGACGGACAGCGCAGGAGGGAGGGGCGGTGCGCACCACACTCGCACCAGGACCGCCCCCTCCCTCTCTGCCTACACACACGCTGCTCTTAGCTCCTTTGTGGATATCCGAAGCCCCACCCCCGACCACTCCCACTGCGCCTCCACTCCCCGCCGCCACGAAAATACCAGCGGAAGGGACTGAAGCGGAGCAGTCCGGGGCAGAGGAGACTGGAACCCCGGCAAGGACTTGGGCACACAACTTGGGAGGGGCGGAGGCAGCCACCTCGCACCCTCCCCCTGCAACTCCGGATCGGGACACCGCTGTACCCGCGGCCGCACCCCCTCCACCCACAGCCACCCCCACCACCCCTGCCCCCCCGTCCCCCGCCGCCATGCCAAAACTGGCAGGGGGGACTTCAGGGCGCACGGGAGCGGCGAAGCAGACCGGGGCAGAGGACGCAGACCCCAGGACAGGGATCCCGGCAACGACCTCTGCAAGGGGGGCAGTGGCAGCCACATCGCCCCGACGCTCCTCCACCTGGCACTTGTCCAGTGCCCCAGCAGAGGTGGGCGGAGCCACCCGACCACCAACCATGCCCCCCTCGCCACTCGCCCCGGGAGCCTTCCTGTCTGGCCCCTCCTGCTTTTCCTCACCGCCCCTGTTACCGCAAACAGGGACGGCGTCCTGCGCCATCTTTGCCACGTCTGTCTCCCCACTCCTACGCACCGGTCCCACAACAGAGACCGGGCCAGGGAGGATGGTGGGGTTCGTGCCCTGAGCTGGCTTTTCAGCTGGCCCAGGGCACGCAGGGTGGGTCACATAGACATACCTCACCTCTGGCTTTAATGTCTTTGCCTTTCTCTTCTTTCCTATTGGCTCATCCTCCGGTAATTCATTTCCAAAGCAAATGTCCTCACGAATTTTGGGGGACTCCAGGTGGCGTATCTCGGCCATAAGCTGCCCCCCAACTCCGCTGCTCTCACTGAAGTCTATTTCTTCATCAGAACTAGTGGGGGGCAGGCGCACCTGCTCTGCGGTGATGCCAGTTTCCGCAGGTTGCCCCCCCATGTCCGACTCTTCCTCTTCACCAGAGGAGTCATCTTCTTGCTGTTTCTGGTTTCCAGCCATTTCATTAAACCTTTGATCGTTCATGAGCTTCTCCTTAAAGGGGCCACTGTTCTCCAGAATGGCCCCCATTCTGTCCTGCAGCTCTTTAACAATCTCTTTTAAGCCTTTTATTTTCCTTGATATTTCCGGCTTGTTTTTTCTGGCCGCTTTATCCACCTTCCCCCTCTCAAGCCTTAGTTGCTCCCTCACCTTCTTGAGGGTCCTATTCGCCTCCTCGAACTCCTGGAGGTAGGCCGCGATCCGGGAGCTGTAAATGGCGATTAGTTCCCGGGGCTTCATGTTGCCCCAGTCAGCCTCAACCGGAACCGGCCCATCCCCAGGAGCACTCCGCGTACCTCTTGGAGGGCTACTGTCCGCCCTCCTGGAACCGCCGGCGATGGACACGGCTTCACCTCCGGGGGCTGCAGGGGCCGCTGCACCACGACTCCTGCTGGATCTTCTGACCCCCGGGGCGGAAGATGGAACTGAGGCCGGTAGCTCACCTCCCCTACCTCCCGCCGGCCTACCCCGGGAAGCAGGATCCTGGGTCTTGAATCGCTTCATAGCCCAGAACCCTACCAGCTCCCTGGGGAGAGAGAGGCAGGGCCTGGGCTGGGATAGCTGGAAAAATCCCTGGAAGTCTCGTTAGCAATCAGCAGGAGCTCCTCCACACACAACCACACCCGACCAGTGGCTCCTGCACACTGAGGATTACACCCAGTATACAGGACAGGAGAAGTGGTACTGTGCAGTGTATATATACAGAATAAGAGCAGATACTGAGGATTACACCCGGTATACAGGACAGGAGAAGTGGTACTGTGCAGTGTATATATACAGAATAAGAGCAGATACAGAGGATTACACCCAGTATACAGGACAGGAGAAGTGGTACTGTGCAGTGTATATATATATATATACAGGACAGGAGAAGTGGTACTGTGCAGTGTATATATATACAGAATAAGAGCAGATACAGAGGATTACACCCAGTATACAGGACAGGAGAAGTGGTACTGTGCAGTGTATATATACAGAATAAGAGCAGATACAGAGGATTACACCCAGTATACAGGACAGGAGAAGTGGTACTGTGCACTTGACCTGCAACGAAAATAGCTAGATAAGGGTGTAACTGCGGCGGCACCTTCTCACTCCGCCATCTGCTTTGAACTGCCATTGAGCAGACAAGAGAGAGGCTGCCCCCAGTACAAAAAAGCTTGAGAAAACCCATCTACTCCGGGAGGCGAGTGCGCCGCGCAGAACGGCATACAAATACACTGCTCAGGATGCAGATTCACTTTTCCTGCTGAGATACTTTGAAATAAAACATTAAACGTGTAACATGCCCTTCAAGAGACGCAGCAGCGTGATGGCGGTGCAACCGGCGAGGATACATTCTACCTCCCACTCATTAAAGGCCCCCTGAGGCGCATGACATTAATTATTAATTGTTTTTTATCATTAGATGTGCATTATAGTGAGCAGAAGGCGAGTGGCCGAGGTCAATGGATGTGTCATAAAATCACCAAGACGAGATACCGGGGGGCGGGACCGAGCCCGAAAACCGCACCCCGGATATCAGGACAGGGGTAACTGGGCAGGAACCCAAAATACTTTCACCAAGGAGACTCATCAAAATCTATAATAGAAGCAGTATTATAGTAGTTATATTCTTGTATATAGGAGGCAGTATTATAGTAGTTATATTCTTGTACATAGGAGCAGTATTATAGTAGTTATATTCTTGTACATAGGAGCAGTATTATAGTAGTTACAGACGTGGACAAAATTGTTGGTACCCTTTGGTCAATGAAAGAAAAAGTCACAATGGTCACAGAAATAACTTTAATCTGACAAAAGTAATAATAAATTAAAATTCTATAAATGTTAACCAATGAAAGTCAGACATTGTTTTTCAACCATGCTTCAACAGAATTATGTAAAAAAATAAACTCATGAAACAGGCATGGACAAAAATGATGGTACCCCTAGAAAACACAGAACATAATGTGACCAAAGGGACATGTTAATTCAAGGTGTGTCCACTAATTAGCATCACAGGTGTCTACAACCTTGTAATCAGCCATTGGGCCTATATATATGGCTCCAGGTAATCACTGTGTTGTTTGGTGATATGGTGTGTACCACACTCGACATGGACCAGAGGAAGCAAAGGAAAGAGCTGTCTCAAGAGATCAGAAAGAAAATTATAGACAAGCATGTTAAAGGTAAAGGCTATAAGACCATCTCCAAGCAACTAGATGTTCCTGTGAGTACAGTTGCACATATTATTCATAAGTTTAAGATCCATGGGACTGTAGCCAACCTCCCTGGACGTGGCCGCAGGAGGAAAATTGATGACAAATCTAAGAGACGGATAATCCGAATGGTAACAAAAGAGCCTAGAAAGACTTCTAAAGAGATTCAAGGTGAACTTCATGCTCAAGGAACATCAGTGTCAGATCGCACCATCCGTCGTTGTTTGAGCCAAAGTGGACTACATGGGAGACGACCAAGGAGGACACCATTGTTGAAAACGAATCATAAAAAAGCAAGACTGGAATATGCCAAACTACATGTTGACAAGCCACAAAGCTTCTGGGAGAATGTCCTGTGGACAGATGAGACAAAAATCGAAGTTTTTGCCAAGGCACATCAGCTGTATGTTCACAGACGAAAAAATGAAGCATATCAAGAAAAGAACACTGTCCCTACTGTGAAACATGGAGGAGGCTCTGTTATGTTCTGGGGCTGCTTTGCTGCGTCTGGCACAGGGTGTCTTGAATCTGTGCAGGGTACAATGAAATCTCAAGACTATCAAGGAATTCTAGAGAGAAATGTACTAGCCAGTGTCAGAAAGCTTGGTCTCAGTCGCAGGTCATGGGTCTTGCAACAGGACAATGACCCAAAACACACCGCTAAAAACACCCAAGAATGGCTAAGAGGAAAAAATTGGACTATTCTAAAGTGGCCTTCTATGAGCCCTGACCTCAATCCTATTGAGCATCTTTGGAAGGAGCTGAAACATGCAGTCTGGAAAAGGCACCCTTCAAACCGGACACAACTGGAGCAGTTTGCTCATGAGGAGTGGGCCAAAATACCTGCTGAGAGGTGCAGATGTCTCATTGACAGTTACAGGAAGCGTTTGATTGCAGTGATTGCCTCAAAAGGTTGCGCAACAAAATATTAAGTTAGGGGTACCATCATTTTTGTCCATGCCTGTTTCATGAGTTTATTTTTTTACATAATTCTGTTGAAGCATGGTTGAAAAACAATGTCTGACTTTCATTGGTTAACATTTATAGAATTTTAATTTATTATTACTTTTGTCAGATTAAAGTTATTTCTGTGACCATTGTGACTTTTTCTTTCATTGACCAAAGGGTACCAACAATTTTGTCCACGTCTGTATATTCTTGCACATAGGAGTAGTATTATAGTAGTTATATTCTTGTACATAGGAGCAGTATTATAGTAGTTATATTCTTGTACATAGGAGGCAGTATTATAGCAGTTATATTCCTGTACATAGGAGGCAGTATTATAGTAGTTATATTCTTGTACATAGGAGCAGTATTATAGTAGTTATATTCTTGTACATAGGAGCAGTATTATAGTAGTTATATTCTTGTACATAGGAGGCAGTATTATAGTAGTTATATTCCCGTACATTGGAGCAGTATTATAGTAGTTATATTCTTGTACATAGGAGCAGTATTATAGTAGTTATATTCTTGTACATAGGAGCAGTATTATAGTAGTTATATTCTTGTACATAGGAGCAGTATTATAGTAGTTATAGTCTTGTACATAGGAGTAGTATTATAGTAGTTATATTCTTGTACATAGGAGGCAGTATTATAGTAGTTATATTCTTATACATAGGAGCAGTATTATAGTAGTTATATTCTTGTACATAGGAGCAGTATTATAGTAGTTATATTCCTGTACATAGGAGCAGTATTATAGTAGTTATATTCTTATACATAGGAGCAGTATTATAGTAGTTATATTCTTGTACATAGGAGCAGTATTATAGTAGTTATATTCTTATACATAGGAGCAGTATTATAGTAGTTATATTCTTGTACATAGGAGCAGTATTATAGTAGTTATATTCCTGTACATAGGAGCAGTATTATAGTAGTTATATTCTTGTACATAGGAGCAGTATTATAGTAGTTATATTCTTGTACATAGGAGCAGTATTATAGTAGTTATATTCTTATACATAGGAGCAGTATTATAGTAGTTATATTCTTGTACATAGGAGCAGTATTATAGTAGTTATATTCCTGTACATAGGAGGCAGTATTATAGTAGTTATATTCTTATACATAGGAGGCAGTATTATAGTAGTTATATTCTTGTACATAGGAGCAGTATTATAGCAGTTATAGTCTTGTACATAGGAGCAGTATTATAGTAGTTATATTCCTGTACATAGGAGCAGTATTATAGTAGTTATATTCTTGTACATAGGAGCAGTATTATAGTAGTTATATTCTTGTACATAGGGGGCAGTATTATAGTAGTTATATTCCTGTACATAGGAGCAGTATTATAGTAGTTATATTCTTGTACATAGGGGGCAGTATTATAGTAGTTATATTCTTGTACATAGGAGCAGTATTATAGTAGTTATATTCTTGTACATAGGAGCAGTATTATAGTAGTTATATTCTTGTACATAGGAGCAGTATTATAGTAGTTATATTCTTGTACATAGGAGCAGTATTATAGTAGTTATATTCTTGTACATAGGGGGCAGTATTATAGTAGTTATATTCTTGTACATAGCAGGCGGTATAATAGTAGTTATATTCTTGTACATAGGAGCAGTATTATAGTAGTTATATTCCTGTACATAGGAGCAGTATTATAGTAGTTATATTCTTGTACATAGGAGGCAGTATTAAAGCAGTTATATTATTGTACATAGGAGCAGTATTATAGTAGTTATATTCTTGTACATAGGAGCAGTATTACAGTAGTTATATTCTTGTACATAGGAGGCAGTATTATAGTAGTTATATTCTTGTACATAGGAGCAGTATTATAGTAGTTATATTCTTGTACATAGGAGCAGTATTATAGTAGTTATATTCTTGTACATAGCAGGCGGTATATTCAGTACGGTGTATTTTCTCTGCTGTTACTTCTGATTTTCCATCAGCAAAGGATCTTCGCAGAGTTTTCAGCACAGTCGTTATTAATGTGAACGTGGAGAGCTGAGCACAGGATTACACAGTAATGCTCCCACGTCCACATGTTGTGCTGATATTAGCAGTAAAGTAGTAAATATAATTGCGGCACTTCCCCGCTGGATATGTGAGGTCTCTAGAAGCTCCTGGTGTATTACACGTTAATGCTCCATTAGTTTCTTGCTCTCATGGGATTTGCTGGGATAAGAGAAAACAGGAGCATTTCTGACCCAACATTAAAGAAACTCATTGGTTATGATTAGTGAATCTGCAAAACTACAATAAGAACAATATCACTGTGAGAGCGGTCACTATCAGCCATTACATCACCATTCTGGCCACTATCAGCCATTACATCACCAGTCCGGTCACCATCAGCCCATTACATCACCAGTCCGGTCACCATCAGCCCATTACATCACCAGTCCGGTCACCATCAGCCCATTACATCACCAGTCCGGTCACTATCAGCCCATTACATTACCAGTCCGTCACCATCAGCCCATTACATCACCAGTCCGTCACCATCAGCCCATTACATCACCAGTCCGTCACCATCAGCCCATTACATCACCAGTCCGGTCACTATCAGCCCATTACATTACCAGTCCGGTCACTATCAGCCCATTACATTACCAGTCCGGTCACTATCAGCCCATTACATCACCAGTCCGGCCACTATCAGCCATTACATCACCAGTCCGGCCACTATCAGCCCATTACATCACCAGTCCGGTCACTATCAGCCCATTACATCACCAGTCCGGTCACCATCAGCCCATTACATCACCAGTCCGGTCACTATCAGCCCATTACATTACCAGTCCGTCACTATCAGCCATTACATCACCAGTCCGGCCACTATCAGCCCATTACATCACCAGTCCGCCACTATCAGCCCATTACATCACCAGTCCGGTCACTATCAGCCCATTACATCACCAGTCCGGCCACTATCAGCCATTACATCACCAGTCTGGCCACTATCAGCCATTACATCACCAGCCCGGCCACTATCAGCCCATTACATCACCAGTCCGGCCACTATCAGCCCATTACATCACCAGTCCGGTCACTATCAGCCCATTACATCACCAGTCCGGTCACTATCAGCCATTACATCACCAGCCCGGCCACTATCAGCCATTACATCACCAGTCCGGTCACTATCAGCCCATTACATCACCAGTCCGGCCACTATCAGCCATTACATCACCAGTCCGGTCACTATCAGCCCATTACATCACCAGTCCGGTCACTATCAGCCATTACATCACCAGCCCGGCCACTATCAGCCATTACATCACCAGTCCGGTCACTATCAGCCCATTACATCACCAGTCCGGTCACTATCAGCCATTACATCACCAGCCCGGCCACTATCAGCCATTACATCACCAGTCCGGAGCATGCTGTGAGAGGGGAGAAGGAGCAGCAGATTAGTCACAGTCGATCTCTGACACAAACATTTACAGACGGATAACATTTTGCGGATTACACACATTTCTGCTTTCTCGTCTACGTATTTCTTTCTTTTTTACGGACAGGTGTCTTTAAGAAAGACAGGAATAGCTCAGGAGCTTTGCTTTTTCCGTCTTGCTGTGATCATGTTTTATGCTCCAGTCACATCCAGAGCTGGACTCCTGTGCAGATTGTACCAATCTATCAGCAAAACCAAAGGATGGCCCTGACCTAAACCCGGGGCCCTCCCTCCAGGGCCCCACAGCGGGTGCATGCTCTGCCTCTCCTCACCTTCCAGGGAGGAGACAATGGAACAGTAAGAAGCAATCACTGCAAGAACTTGTTACATTGTTTCTTTCCAGACGCTCTTGTCTCGGAGCTGGTGGCGCAACACAAATGGCGATGGCAGCGTCGCCCTGACAAGACGAGCTGATGACTAGAGGGGCGTAGAGTGTGGGGCGACAGAAGTGCCCACTACGCCCGGCTCAGAGGAGCCGCTGACCGAGTACGTTTTATTGAAGTCGCCAACAGGCAAGAGAAAGCAGATGGGGAAAAGCTCAGCTCCATCTGCTTCTGGGAAAGCTGGGTAAAAACAAATAGAAATGTCAGAAAGGCCATTCAGGACCCTGGGAAAGCTGGGTGACACATATCTGGCCAGTCCCTGGTCACCCGTCACATCCAGCCCTGACCTCGCCGTCGGCCATGTTGGCGCTGATGTTTGGTTTCAGGTTTACTGCTGATTACATCCATCATCCCAGGTCCTGCCAAGAGGAGAAAGTCACCTGCATCTGGTTACTGACCCTACAACCGAGGACGAGCGGCTCCGAATACGCTGGGAACAGGTACAACTAGCGCCACCGTTCACCCGGGGGGTTGTTTAAGTCTTGTTTTCCTGCTACTTTCGAATGAAAAACGCGATCATACATTTCAAGCAGTTATTCTGAATGTAAAAAAAAAAGAAGAAGTTTCAATTCACTGACAGCAACCAGAGATCTTCAAAAAGAAAGGCATTTAATATCAATGTGCACATTTTTTTATTGTATGTTCCACTCTGGACAGATCTGTCGGCACCAACGACCTTGTCGACCAGTTCATAAGATTTCCTTCCATGGGTTGGAGCTCAGGTTTTCAGATCCACAGCCCCAAACCCAAAAGAGAAGATTCTGCTGCTGACGGCCACCACTAGGGGGAGCTCACTGCACACAAGGATGTCCAGAGTAATACCTATCCCACTGAAGTGAGCTCCCCCTACTGGTGACTGCCGGGAGCCGACGTGCTCATTGTTGTAAAGGAATATTAAGGAAATTAATCAGCTCTGAAATTTGCACCTAAATTACATTTTGTTCAGAACTAGAGGGTCACTTTGAAAGGGACTTTAACGCGACGACCCCAAAAGCCTTGCGATGTCAGGTCCTAGAGCAGCCGTCCCCTCTGGCGCTTGTCCTCGAGTGTCCACAGTGAGGCGCTGTCAATCAATACAAAAAAATAACCCAGAAAACAAATTATGAATATTCCCCGGAACAAGCAGCTGATGACTGGCGGGTATCGGCTGCAGCTCCATAAATAATGAAGCTGAAGAGCCGTCCTCAGACACAACGCATCAATACATCACTGAGCCGAAAGAGCGCAATTACAATGGAGAGAGCGGCGGCGGCACAGTAATTAGCCATTCTTCCAGGATCACCGCCTCCGAACCGCCATATTCCCATCACATAAATACATAACCGGCCAGGAAAAAGTTCTGTGATGTGTCTGTCAGGATGGTTTATAGTCAAGTGTGCTCACAGCCAGCAGGCGGAAAAATCAATACAAGCCGGGGAGGAAAAGCTACAGCATTTCACAGGACAAACCAAGCATTGTTATACCGCCACACCAAACACATCAATAACACCGTAACCCAGAGCATATCCACAGGAATCCATACCAAACGCCTACAGATGGAGCAGTAGTATAGGAGTTATTTTCTTGTACACAGGAGCAGTATTATAGTAGTTATATTCTTGTACATAGGAGCAGTATTATAGTAGTTATATTCTTGTACATAGGAGCAGTATTATAGTAGTTATATTCTTGTACATAGGAGCAGTATTATAGCAGTTATATTCTTGTACATAGGAGGCAGTATTATAGCAGTTATATTCTTGTACATAGGAGGCAGTATTATAGTAGATATATTCCTGTACATAGGAGCAGTATTATAGTAGTTATATTCTTGTACATAGGAGGCAGTATTATAGTAGTTATATTCTTGTACATAGGAGCAGTATTATAGTAGTTATATTCTTGTACATAGGAGGCAGTATTATAGTAGTTATATTCCTGTACATAGGAGGCAGTATTATAGTAGTTATATTCCTGTACATAGGAGCAGTATTATAGTAGTTATATTCTTGTACATAGGAGCAGTATTATAGTAGTTATATTCTTGTACATAGGAGCAGTATTATAGTAGTTATATTCCTGTACATAGGAGCAGTATTATAGTAGTTATATTCTTGTACATAGGAGGCAGTATTATAGTAGTTATATTCTTGTACATAGGAGGCAGTATTATAGTAGTTATATTCTTGTACATAGGAGCAGTATTATAGTAGTTATATTCCTGTACATAGGAGCAGTATTATAGTAGTTATATTCCTGTACATAGGAGCAGTATTATAGTAGTTATATTCCTGTACATAGGAGCAGTATTATAGTAGTTATATACCTGTACATAGGAGCAGTATTATAGTAGTTATATTCTTGTACATAGGAGCAGTATTATAGCAGTTATATTCTTGTACATAGGAGGCAGTATTATAGTAGTTATATTCCTGTACATAGGAGGCAGTATTATAGTAGTTATATTCTTGTACATAGGAGCAGTATTATAGCAGTTATATTCTTGTACATAGGAGGCAGTATTATAGTAGTTATATTCCTGTACATAGGAGGCAGTATTATAGTAGTTATATTCTTGTACATAGGAGGCAGTATTATAGTAGTTATATTCTTGTACATAGGAGCAGTATTATAGTAGTTATATTCCTGTACATAGGAGGCAGTATTATAGTAGTTATAATCTTGTACATAGGAGGCAGTATTATAGCAGTTATATTCTTGTACATAGGAGCAGTATTATAGCAGTTATATTCTTGTACATAAGAGGCAGTATTATAGTAGTTATATTCCTGTACATAGGAGGCAGTATTATAGTAGTTATATTCTTGTACATAGGAGGCAGTATTATAGTAGTTATATTCTTGTACATAGGAGCAGTATTATAGTAGTTATATTCCTGTACGTAGGAGCAGTATTATAGTAGTTATATTCTTGTACATAGGAGCAGTATTATAGCAGTTATATTCTTGTACATAGGAGGCAGTATTATAGTAGTTATATTCCTGTACATAGGAGGCAGTATTATAGTAGTTATATTCTTGTACATAGGAGGCAGTATTATAGTAGTTATATTCTTGTACATAGGAGCAGTATTATAGTAGTTATATTCCTGTACGTAGGAGCAGTATTATAGTAGTTATATTCTTGCACATAGGAGCAGTATTATAGTAGTTATATTCCTGTACATAGGAGCAGTATTATAGTAGTTATATTCTTGTACATAGGAGGCAGTATTATAGTAGTTATATTCCTGTACATAGGAGCAGTATTATAGCAGTCACAATATATTCTTTTACAGAGGGGCCGTTTTATGGTTATGTTCAGTATATTTCTTTCTCGGAGTTTACAGAATAACGGGACTGAATCTTTTCTGCAGCAGATTTTGCTCTAGAGATTAATGAATTGCTAACTGCATGGTGAGACTGTTCAGCTAATGATGCATCGTTCATGATTATAATTCATGGAGCAGTTTGGGGATTTTATTCGCGCTCTTGTAAATATAAGAGACAGATATTTTTGTTTTTGCTGTGAGCTACAACGAGGGGTGCACTGGTGAATTACAGCACCCAGACAGGTCACCGCAAGTCTATAACTGGAGGGTGGGGGATGGGCTCCAGAAGATAGGTCAGTAGAATAGAAAATGAAGGGCTTAGAACATGGATCCCCCGCTCGCGCAGAGCGCTGCAGCAGCATTTTTACTGCGCCAACTGTCACCGACTCCAGGGCCCAAGAGAAATAATGTGTAAAAGTGACAGAACATCAATATGTTGGGACCCGTCACCGATCTGTATGTGGTCGCTGCAGTGTAATAGAGCTGTATAGTGGCCAGTCATGTTGGGGGTTGTAGTGTTCTATGTCTGGAGTGTTGCAGAACCGAAGCTTTGGTTCCTGGATGCCACACAGTGGGCTGAGCCGTGCGGTACCCGCCTGACCCGGACCTCGCGGGGAACGCGCTTGGTGATGGTCCTACATAATTAATCTTCCTCCTGCAGATTTCTGCTGATTATTTAAGTAAATTGCATGATTTTCCTATCCTGTGACGTAAAGTCATGATTTTATTAAAGACACGGAGGCGAGTATTGCTATCTCTTTCTTTACTTAAATTAATAGCAGCAAAGAAAAAAAGGTACAACTAACACGTTACCAAGGCAACAGAACCCTCCCATATGTCCTAGTATAAAAGGTCTGAACCCAAAACACTCCTCCTCTTTCTTTGACGGAGAGTCCACACTTGATCCTGAACATTCCAACTTGAAGAAAAAAGTTCCAGTCGAAAAACCAAACTATGACGAGGCCCTCAGGAAACCGGACTTGCCGAGCTGGAGAACGAGAACGTAGAAACTGCCGACATCAGTAGTAGCGCCCGAGGTAGACTCATCCTATAACAAATAGAAATCATAAAACAAAGGGTAATTGACCAAGTAAGGGTTTGGATAAAACAAATTCAATACAGTAATAGATAAATAAATAGTAAAACATAGTCTAATACAGACATGACAAATGAGACCCAGATAAAAGGGAGGGAAGGGGAGGGGCAATACTCGCCTCCGTGTCTTTAATAAAATCATGACTTTACGTCACAGGATAGGAAAATCATGCAATTTTATTACATGACACGGAGGCTCCTATTGCGAGTTTAAAGCTGGGAAACTACAGAAGAAAAAACATGAGAAGAAGGGCGAAAATAGAACTCACGAAATGTCGAAACTCGGGACCAGTCTGCCAGACGCATAATGTCCTCCAAACGCGCTCCGGCGACTGCCATGGAAGTTGCAGCAGCACCTCTTGTGGAATGTGCGGTGAAAATCGCAGTATCAATACCCGCTTGGGCCATAATCCATTTAACCCATCGAGCCAGGGTGACGCTGGTGACAGGGTGGAAAGGACGCCGATAAGAGAGGAAAAGTTGCGGACAAGAGGAAACACGTTGAGAAGAAGTGCGAGATTCATACCCTCTAAGACAAGAGACTGGACAGAGAGAAGGAGAATCAGGGAAAGATGGATAAGACACTGACCGAATATTAGTTTTAGTGCGGCGCGTGATATTAAACACCACACCCTCCGGAGAAAAAGAACGAGCGTCGAAATCCAAGGCTCTAACATCTGAGACTCTCTTACAAGAGACCAGACAAAATAAAGAAACCAACTTAGCGGAAAGTTGGCGTAAGGAAAGATCAGAGTTGGGCGGCCAGGATGAGAAAAGAGACAGGACCGAGGAGACGTCCCAGGTAGAAGAAAAACGGGGCCTAGGGGGACGAGAAAGGCGGGAACCCTTAAGAAGACGACACACTAAAGGGTGCTGACCCTCAGGAACTCCCTCAAAACCCCGATGAGAGGCGGAAATAGCCGAACGATAAAGATTGATCGTACGATAAGCTCTGCCTTTATCAAAAAGGGAAGTGAGGAATTCCAGAATTTCCGTCACAGGTGCTGAAAAGGGATCCATGTTCCCAACCAAGCACCAGTCAGCCCAAGACTTCCAGGCCGCATGATAGGAACGTCTGGTTCCGGGAGCCCATGCGTCCTCCAAAAGGCGTCTAGCCGAGTCCGAAATTGCAGAGATGTGCCAGGGCATCCCGAGACCCTGCAGGCCAGGAGTTGTAGGGACCCGTCCAGTACGAGAGGATGTTGTAGGCCCGAAGGATCTAATAAGAGTTCCGGAAACGTAGGGAGAAGCAAGGGGCACTGAATGAGGACTTCCAATAGTTGAGGGAACCAGGACTGAGTGGTCCAGAACGGGACAATCAGGACTAACTCGGCCCTCTGTTGGCGAATTCGAGCCAGGACACGGGGAATCAGAGTAAACGGTGGGAAGGCATACATCAGATGACTCGACCAATCCTGCAAGAGGGCGTCTACTGCTAGTGCGACTGGATCCGGGCGCCAACTGTAGAAACGGAGAAGTTGAGTGTTCAAGCGGGATGCGAAGAGGTCTAAAAAGAAAGGACCCCAAAGGGAGGATATAGAAGCAAATATCGTCGAGTCTAGCTTCCAATCGCTGGAGTCGGAAAGAAAGCGTGAACTCCAGTCCGCGTTGGTATTGTGTAGACCGGGTAAATATTCCGCGACTACGGTGATGTCCCTGGAGAGGCAGAAGGTCCAAAATTCTCGAGCTAGACGGGACAGAGTCGGAGAATGTGTGCCTCCCATGGCGTTGACATAACGAACTGCTGACACATTGTCCATCCGTAGTTTGATGCAGGTCCCAGTCAAACCCTTCGCAAAACTGCGAATCGCAAAGGTGCCCGCGAGAAGCTCCAGGGCGTTGATGTGTAAGGAAGACTCCTCCGCAGACCAGCGTCCCCCGGTGGTCACTCCTTCGCAGTAGGCTCCCCATCCCAGAAGACTGGCATCCGAGTCGACTGTAAAATCCGGACGTGAAGCAAAGATCGCCTTGCCGTTCCAAACCTCTAAATTGGAAATCCACCAAGTCAGTTCGGTCCTGGTTGCCTCGTCCAGAGATATCAAATCCGCGTAAGAGTGTCCCGCTTGAAGATGAGAGTTCTTGAGGCGTTGCATGGCGCGGTATTGAAGCGGGGCTGGAAAAACCGCCTGGATAGAGGCCGAGAGAAGGCCAATGATACGGGCCAGTTGACGAAGGGAGACCTGAGGGAGGGAAAGAGCCCGGCGAAGTTCCTTGCGGATGGCTTGGACCTTGGAAGACGGCAAGCTGAGAGTCTCTGCAACAGAATTTATTGTGAAGCCCAAAAACTCCATCTCCTGACCCGGAGTCAAGCAGGACTTCTCCAGGTTGAGCAGGAAACCCAGATGGGACAAAAGGTCCATGGTCCAATCCAGATGCGTTAGAAGGGTAGCTTTCTCCTGGGCCAAAAGCAGGATATCGTCTAGATAGATAATTAGACGGATTCCTCGACTGCGTAGACAAGATACCACCGGACGAAGCAACTTTGTAAAGGCCCAAGGAGCTGAGGAAAGCCCGAACGGAAGACAAGTAAATCGCCATGTCTCCGCGCCCCAACGAAACTGAAGGAGGTCCCTGGAAGACTTGGACACAGGGACTGTGAGATAGGCGTCCTTTAAGTCTAACTTGACCATCCAATCGCCGTGAAGGAGCATGTCCTTTAAGAGGTGGATGCCCTCCATTTTGAAATGGCGGTAACGGACGAAGGCGTTTAGCGGCCGAAGGTTGATAACCGGGCGCATCTGGCCTCCTTTTTTGGCCACAAGAAACATGTTGCTGATAATTCCCATGGAGGAGGCGGGGGCCGGCTCTATCGCGCCTTTCATAGATAGGGCGAGCAATTCCTTGTGTAAGAGCAGAAGTTTCTGCGCAGGGAGGTAGTAAGGCATCGGAGGGGGAATGTAAATACGAGAGTTGATTAGCTCTATCTGGAACCCCAGCACCGTCGAGAGGACCCACGGGTCTGAAGTAATTGTGGCCCAAACATGGGAAAAAAGACGGAGTCTGCCCCCTACCCAGGTTACTGAAGAAAGGAATGGGGTTGGTAGACTTACCGAATGGGCGTCTTGAGGTTGGATAGCCTCTGGAACCTCTGGATCTCCACGTTGAACCCCGGGAGGGGAAAAAAGAAGACTGCTGTCTAGACTCTGGATTCGAGCCACGGTAGGTGAAGGAGCCTCGACCCGAACCACGGGTCTGGAAGGATGACCGGCCGGACAGGCGGCCCCTAGAGCTGCCGGCCCTGGTAGAGACCCGCCCCTGGAAGACACGTCTCATAGAAGTTTGAGCCTTATCCAAAGCCGTAAAGGCTCCAACAAAACGGGAGAGATCTTTTATGAACGAGTCTCCAAAAAGGAGACCCTGAGCATCCTTACCCGCCTCTGTTAATGCCAGATTAGAGAGCTTTGGCTCAATTTTAAACAGAATAGCTTTCCGTCTCTCGATAGAGAGAGAAGTATTAATATTACCTGTGATGCACACAGCACGCTGAACCCAGCCACGTAGCTCTTCTGGGTCAACTAGCGTGTTTTGAGCTTTAGCGGACTCAGCCAACTCAAAAATCTTCGTCAGGGGGCCTAAGATGTCTAAGACCTTGTCTTGACAGGCTTTCAGAGCAGATTCAAGTCCTCTGCGGGGATTCCAACCCGATTTAGTCAAATATTGGGACATCTTGGGGTCCACAACAGGGGTCTCACAGACCTTATTAGGGACAATCGGTCTGGGGCACTCAGCCCTCAACTTATTTCTCGCCTCTTTACTGAGAGGTTGGCGCACTCTGGCCTCCAAGTATTTAGCAACATGGTCAGAGGGGAGCCATTCAGAGGACCTCGGATGGTGGAGAGCATCCGGGTCAAAGAGGGGTTCACCAGATGGGTCTAAAACCGTCAAAGAGGACTCAAACAGACCGCCAGAATTAGTGGCAGTGGCAAGGGACGTGGCCGGGGCAGTAGATGGCTCCTGAAGGTCAGTATCTAACAGGGCCAACCCCTCCTCCTCTGCGCAAAGGTAAGATCTATCCTGAGCCTCCTCATCCGAACCATGGTCGGAGTCTGAATCAGTATCACGTTGCGCTCTGGCGCATTTCCAGTGCCGCGCCTTTTCTGCCTGGCGGGCGTAGGCTCTTTTGCGCGGACGAGGCGCGCTATCTTGGGTGGCAGGTAACTCACCAACAGTAGTAGTTCTGGAGGCTGGTACATCAGGGACAGCTGCCTGAGAACCAGAGGGCACAGAGGCACTACTGGCTTTGGCGGGCGGATTATGCGCCAAAAAGGCCTCAGAAATGGAGTGAGAAATGGCATTAGCCATAGACCCCATAGCTGACTGAATGGCCATAGTCACTGAGCGCTGTATAGCCAAAGCCTGATCATCAGGCTGAGCAGAGGAGGGATCCTGAACAAGGGACAACTGTTCCAAGTCCCTAGGGGTGGAGGTGCGCTGATTATGATCAGACATGATGGATACACCCAAAATCACTGCAGCAGGAATACACTAGCAAAAACTATAATCCCCGATAATGCCAAGTACTGTAAAACCCACTATCAACTAGCAACCAGCGGCCGGCAGCAAGAGCAGTGACAAAACCGGATGTAGGGGACAGAACAGAGCGGAATATACTGCCCAAGGAGCGAGATCTCGCGATAGAAGGGGGAAAACGGCGCGAACCTGCAGAAGGGAAGAAGGAGAAGAAAACGGTAATGGCGGCCGAAGTCCCGCGAGACTACGGCCGCCGGCCGAGGGGCGCAAGAGCGGGAGAGATAACCGGAGGTTAGCACAAAGGGGGAACAACAGAATTCTGCCCTGGGGAAGAAAGGGAACAGGAGGGGGAACCTGTGGACAAACAACCCTGCAGTAACCTGTGGAGAAAACCGCCCCCCTGAACAAAACGGCCGAACGCTGTGAAAACAGAACAACCAAAAATGAAGCAGATAACAGATGGAGATAAGGGGAATAATCAGAAGGAATACAAATAAGGGAGAGGAAGAAAAAACAATCCTAGATAAAGGTAATCTTCCCACAAAATTCTGCCCACAGAACAAAGTACTTATCTTGTGGACAGCAGCAAAGAAAGAGGAGGAGTGTTTTGGGTTCAGACCTTTTATACTAGGACATATGGGAGGGTTCTGTTGCCTTGGTAACGTGTTAGTTGTACCTTTTTTTCTTTGCTGCTATTAATTTAAGTAAAGAAAGAGTTAGCAATAGGAGCCTCCGTGTCATGTAATAAAATCATAAATTCTGCTTCCACTTAACGTCCCGATCAGAAGCGTTTAGAGCAGTCGACGGCTGCGCCTCAGAGACATTTTAATGGGGGAGAGCCCTTTGATCAAGGCTCCAACCTGGGTGTCCCGGAGAGCGCGTTTGGCTTCCGCGGCCGAGATGAAGCACCAATTCCTTTATTCTTCCCTTCAAAGTAGGAAAAAAATACTGGGATGAGGCGCGTAGTAGACGGCGCATCCATTCACAAAGGAGATCAAAACGCCTTCAAGGGGATCCGCGGCCCAGAGACGAGAGAGACGTTCTGCGACTTTCACAACCTCCACCCCGCGGACTACGCGGCTCCATCTGCAGGTTCTGGACTAGCCGAACTTAGCAAAGGGGTTACAGATATGGGACCCTTATGAGCAAACCCTATTAAACCAGACAGACTTCCTGGTGGGGTTGATACTGCTGATTAAAATTACATCTGTTTTGTAAAAATTGGCTACCGAGTTCAAGAAAAAAAAAGAAAGAGATCTTCAGTCACCAATGGGTGGGGTGCACCCGACTTTCCAGTGCTGGCCACACGCAATGGATGCTGCAACAAGATCAACCCCAAGATGAAGTATGCTGGGTTTGATAGGGTTGACCCTGCTGACAGCTGCTCTTTAAATACTGATGACCTATCCGGGGATCCAGCTGCTTGTTCCGGGGAATATTCATAATTTGTTTCCTGGGTTATTTTTTTGTATTGATTGACAGCGCCTCACTGTGGACACTCGAGGACAAGCGCCAGAGGGGACGGCTGTTCTAGGACCTGACATCACAAGGCGTGTGGCCAGCACTGGAAAGTCGGGTGCACCCCACCCATTGGTGACTGAAGATCTCTTTTGCATAAAAATACACTTTTTTTTTTTTTCTTAAACTCCGTAGCCAATTTTTACAAAACAGATGTAATTTTAATCAGCAGTATCAACCCCACCAGGATACAAAGGGCGCAGATGCAAGAGAAGCTGTGAACTATCTGCGACATTAGACGGGGCGGCACCAGGGGGCGTTCTACCGCTGCAGCGCCATTATCTTTACTTCTCCCCTAGAAAGTTGGCGGCAGACGTCTCCGGTCAGGACATGATGACTACAGTAATTAACGGAGTAGTCACCGGAGACCCCCCCTCAACATCAAGCCCACTTTGTAGAGAACTGGTGGACGTGCTGCCGGAGCGGCGAACCGCGCACATTCATCTACGGTTATTGGACAACTGACAATAGTTGGCATCGCAGGAAAAATGAAGAACGCATCTTGTGGCCGATTGGATTTGTGATGTGATTCAGGGAAGGGGGTGGTAAGAAAAAGCCCAAAACTGGTAAAATAATCTCCGATTTCCAAAAAGGGGAAGAATGAGGCCCTGGTGCAAAATATTTACCCCCAAGTCACGTCAAACTGCTCATCGAATCCGCTCATCTTCCTCCCGCCTCCGCGCTTCCTCCCGCCTCCGCGCTCCCTCCCGCCTCCGCGCTCCCTCCCGCCTCCGCGCTCCCTCCCGCCTCCGCGCTCCCTCCCGCCTCCTGCCGCTGCGCTTCCTCCCGCCTCCACGCTCCCTCCCTCCTCCCGCCTCCACGCTCCCTCCCGCCTCCACGCTCCCTCCCTCCTCCCGCCTCCCACCTCCAGTCTTTGTTTCTGTATTGATTTCTAAGACTGAAGTCACACAGACGGCGCTGCGGTCCGGCGGTAAATTCCAGCTGCTCTCCTCTCCGCCTGGATCTGAAATCTTACTACAGGGGGGTGAAAGGTCAGAGGACACCACTTGAACCAGAGGCTTCATTCTGGGAGTTCGAGGAGCTTAAAGGGAAACTCCACCAACCCTGTCTGCCATGGGCACAGGGCCCCCCACAACAGGGGCGCCTGGGAGCAGAGCCGGGAGCGGCTGATGTGACAAGGACCAGAGAGCCACAACCCCGAAGAGATGAGGCCTGAGACACCATCCAGACAGGTCAAGAGGCGCCCTCGCCCGGAGCAGGGGTTAAATGGATGAAAATGGGACGTTTCCACAGAAAAGACAAAAAGTACCCGAGTATATCCACATGAAGCAGCGACATGTCAAGGACAGCAGCCGCCATGTTGTCCCCGGGCTGAATGTTTCCATTTCTTGCCTTCATCTTGGATCCTTTTGATACATAAATCATCAGAGGTGAAGACGAACAGTCGGGGACCCTCCAGGCACGGACAGATCCCGGCCCGCTCCCCCACCCTGGTAAGGGCCGTTCATGCAACATCTCAAATATATGAAAATAGAGAAACAGGGACCAAGGGGTTAAATGAAGAGCGAAGCTCTGAGGTCCATGTGAAAAGAACAGACTGAACCCACATCTCCGTGTGCGGTGGGAACAGCGGAGCGGACGTTACTGTAATAAACCGAAGGGAGAAGACGTGGTGATCATTATAGAGCAGACTAGACCCGCACAGGGGCTGCCGGGGACGGGCTTTCTATGTGTGTAAACACATGAGGCCTCTAAAGTATCAGACGGGTCCCGACACCAAGACTGACCAACTGAAAAGGTTAAAACTATCTGATACCCTATAAATGCTACTATACAGGGATGAGGACGGGGGCGGCACTACCCTGAACGGACACTAGCGGTCTGCAGTAATACATTGGGGCAGCAGACACCAGCAGAATAGTGAGGGCAGCTCTGGAGTATAATACAGGATGTAACTCAGGATCAGTACAGGATAAGTAATGTATGTACACAGTGACTGCACCAGCAGAATAGTGAGTGCAGCTCTGGAGTATAATACAGGATGTAACTCAGGATCAGTACAGGATAAGTAATGTATGTACACAGTAACTCCGCCAGCAGAATAGTGAGTGCAGCTCTGGAGTATAATACAGCATGTAACTCAGGATCAGTAATGTATGTGCACAGTGACTGCACCAGCAGAATAGTGAGAGCAGCTCTGGAGTATAATACAGGATGTAACTCAGGATCAGTACAGGATAAGTAATGTATGTATACAGTGACTGCACCAGCAGAATAGTGAGAGCAGCTCTGGAGTATAATACAGGATGTAACTCAGGATCAGTACAGGATAAGTAATGTATGTACACAGTGACTCCACCAGCAGAATAGTGAGTGCAGCTCTGGAATATAATACAGGATGTAACTTAATGATTTTCCTAGTCTACGACGTAAAGTCATAGTTTTATTAAGACACGGAGGCGAATATTGCTTTCTCTTCCTTTACTGATCACCATAGCAGCAAGGAGAAACAAAAAACAAATGCAAATGGTCACCATAGTAACCCATATGTCCCACCCCTACAGCCCCCATATAAGGCTGTGTCCAAGGTGGCACTTCCTCTTTCTCTGCGAACCAGTCCATAACAACCAATGAACAGCAACTCAGGAACAGTCCAAGAACAATCCGCGTCAACGAAACCCTCAGAATCCAAGCAGGAACTCTCCAGCGACAGGATCCACATCAGGAGACGGACTGGAACCAACATCCAAGACTCCCAGCACATCCAACGTGGAAGCAGCAGGAGCCGAAGGGAACAACCTCATCCAAAACAGGAGCAATCAAGGGCAGGAAGGCTCAACCTGAAAGAACAAGAGAGATAAACACCGATAAAGCGAGGTCATGGCACCAGCCAAAACCCATCTCCAGTGGACACACAGGTCCAGGCCGATGGTAAGCATACAATCAAGCACGAGCACATAATGGCGAACAACTGAACCCCCCAGCGTACCAACAGACCCAAAACCTGCCTACCCACTAAGTAGAGGTAAGCGGCCAAACACACCCCCCCATACAACCAGAGTCCAGGGGAGGGAAGGGAGGGCAATATTCGCCTCCGTGTCTTAATAAAACTATGACTTTACGTCGTAGACTAGGAAAATCATTAAGTTTTACATCAGACACGGAGGCTTCATATTGCTAGTTCAAAGCTGGTTAACCAAGGGATCAAATAAATGAGGAGGAGGACGGAAATAATACTCACGGAACGTGGAGGAACTCGACCAGTCCGCCAATCGTAGGATGTCCTCCAGGCGAGCACCCGAGACCGCCAAGGAGGTAGACGTCGCCCCGCGCGCCGAATGAGCTGTAAACACCGAAGTGTCCACACCGGCAAGAGCCATAACCCATTTTAACCAACGGGCCAAGGTGGGACTAGTCACCGGGCCGAACGGGTGACGGATGGAGAGAAACAACTGCGGCACAGTCGGAGACCTGTGAGGACGAGTCCTGGCCTCGTACTCTTTCAAGCAAGCCACCGGACACAAGGCCGGGGAAGCTGGAAAGCTGGGATACGAGACGACCCGGATGTTCGTCTTCGTGCGTCTAGAAATGTTAAATGACACGCCCTCCGGGGTGAAGGATCTGGCGTCGTGGTCCAGAGCCCGCACATCAGAAACTCTTTTACAAGAAATCAAGCAAAAGAGCGTGAGCAACTTCGCGGAAAGCTGACGTAAGGAAAGGTCAGCATTGGAAGGCCAAGAGGACAAAAAGGTAAGTACCAGGGAAACATCCCAAGTGGAAGAAAACCTCGGGCGGGGAGGCCGAGAAAGACGTGCGCCTCGGAGGAGGCGCGAAACGGAAGGATGCTGTCCAGCCGGAACGCCATCAAACCCTAGGTGCGACGAAGAGATCGCCGAACGAAAAAGGTTGATCGTCCTGTAAGCCTTACCCCCTTCAAACAGAGAGGTGAGGAATTGCAGCAACTGAGCTACAGGAGCTGAAACGGGATCCAGGTCCCGTTCCAGGCACCAGCCAGCCCAAGTTCGCCAGGCCGCCCGATAAGATTTTCGGGTGCCGGGAGCCCAAGCGTCGTCCAAGAGGCGCCTAGCTGCCTCCGAAATTCCGACGACCGCTCCTGGAGTCCTGAGAGCCGGCAGGCCATCAAACGGAGGGATCCGTCCAGGAGCAGGGGGTGGGGAGTCCCCTGAGGGCAGCGCAGGAGAGAGGTCGGGTTCGGTAGAAGGACTGGGATGTCCACCAGAAGCTCCAGGAGAGACGGGAACCATACCTGAGATTCCCAGAACGGGACTATCGCCACCAACTCCGCCCGATGGCGACGCACTTGGAGAAGCATCCGAGGAATCATCATGAATGGGGGAAAAGCATAGAGAAGGCCGGAGGACCAGTCCTGCAGAAACGCGTCCGCCGCCATCGCCTCCGGATCCGGGCGCCAACTGTAGAACCGAGGGAGGTGAGCGTTGAGCCGGGAGGCGAACAAGTCCACGGAAAAGGGTCCCCATCTGGACGACACCACCGAGAAAATCGACGGGTCCAACTGCCAGTCGCTGCCGTCCGTAAGATGGCGGGAACTCCAATCCGCCCGTACGTTGTGAAGTCCCGGCAGGTACTCGGCTTGCACCATGATGTCCCTGGAGAGACAATACGCCCAAAAATCCTTCGCCAACCCCGCCAGGGTGGCCGACTGGGTTCCGCCCAAACGGTTGATGTAGCGAACCGCTGAAATATTGTCCATCCGGAGACGGATACATGCATTGGCCAAACCGTTGGTAAAACTCTTGACGGCCAAAGAGCCGGCCAGCAACTCTAGGGCATTGATGTGCAAGCGCGTCTCGACCTGCGACCAAGGCCCCCCGGTGGAGACCCCGTCGCAGTGTGCTCCCCAGCCCTGAAGGCTGGCATCCGACTCGATGGTGAACTCCGGCTGGAAGCCAAAAATCGCCCTGCCGTTCCAAGCTTCCAGATTGGCGATCCACCAACGGATCTCTTCCGTGGCCTCCGAATCCAAGGCCACCAAGTCCGCAAAGGAGGCCCCCGAGCGGAGGTGCGCAATCTTCAAGCGCTGCAGGGCCCGGTAATGCAAGGGCGCCGGGAAGACCGCCTGTATGGAGGATGCCAGTAGGCCGATGATGCGGGCTAGATGACGCAGGGACAGGTGGGCACTGGCCAACGCCCGCCGCAGTTCCTTGCGAATGGACCGTAACTTGTCCCCCGGCAGGCTGAGGGATTCCGAGATCGAGTCCACCGTGAAGCCGAGGAAGTCCAACCTCTGGGAGGGAGTGAGCCAAGACTTCTCCAAGTTGAGTAGGAAACCGAGCGACTCCAGGAGATCCGACGTCCATCGGAGGTGTTGCAGCAGCGACGATCTGGACTGATGCATCAGGAGGATGTCGTCCAGATAAATTATGAGGCGCACCCCGCGACTCCTCAGCCAGGCCATGACCGGACGCAGGAGCTTGGTGAAACACCACGGAGCCGACGACAAGCCGAATGGAAGGCATGTGAATCTCCAAACCTCGCCCTTCCAGAGGAAACGAAGGAGATCCCTGGACTGGGGGGCCACCGAGACCGTCAGGTACGCGTCCTTCAGATCCAGCTTCACGAGCCAATCCCCGGGGGAGAGGAGGTCCCGAAGTAGATGGATGCCCTCCATCTTGAAGTGACGGTACCGCACGATGCTGTTTAGCGCCCGGAGATTGATGACGGGACGCATCTGCCCCCCTTTCTTCTGGACTAAGAAAATGTTGCTTATCACCCCCCTTGAGTGACCGTGAGCTCTCTCTATGGCCCCCTTGAGGAAAAGGGAAGAGAGCTCCTCGTCCACCCGAGCGGAGTCCGATCCCCTCCGCAGAGGGGCCGGCGGGAGCTGCACCGAGCAAGGGGCGTCTATGAGCTCTATGGAGAAGCCCCTGACCGTCCCCAGAACCCACGGGTCTGATGTGATTAGTTCCCAAGCGGGTAAAAAATGCCGAAGCCTGCCCCCTACATAAGGTACCGAAGAATCCCCGACCGGGGTCTGACTTACCGGAAGACTTGCGGGGAGCCGTGTTTCCTCGGAAGGAACGGGAGCGCCATTGTCCCCCTCTGGATGGGAAGAACGTCTGGGGAGACCGCTGGTCTTGAAACGCAGCTCGCTGGGAGAAGGAGCCTCTGGAAACACCCCTGCCTCGGGTGCTGGAACGGCCGGACAGACGGCCCCTGTTGCTGCCGGCCCTGTGAGAGACCCGGCCCTGGAAGACTTTGCGCATAGTGGCCTGCGCCTTGTCCAGAGCGGAAAACGTGCCGACGAAGCGGCTGAGGTCCTTAATAAAGGAGTCCCCAAAAAGTAGGCCTTCCGCCTCTTTGCCCGTCTCCGTCTGGGCGAGATTGATGAGCTTGGGGTCTATCCTAAGCAGGATGGCCTTGCGCCTCTCCACAGATAGGGACGCATTGGTTCCCCCGGCGATGCAAATCGCCCTCTGGGCCCAGCCCGTGAGCTCCTCCGGGTCAATGTGGGAACCCTCCTGTCTGGCGGACTCCGCCAACTCCATGATCTTTGCCAGTGGGCCGAAAATATCCAGAAGCTTATCCTGGCAGCCTCTAAGGGCCGAATCTAGACCCTTCTTGGCATTCCACCCAGACTTAGACAAAAACTGGGTCATCTTTGGGTCCACGACGGGCGTGTCGCAGACCTTATGGGGTATAATGGGCCGAGGGCACTCAGCCCGTAGTTTACTGCGCGCCTCTTTGGACAGAGGACGGCGGGCCCAATGCTCCAGATAGCTACTAATCTGGGACTCGGGGAGCCACTCCGCTGATCTGGGATGATGGAGGGCCTCAGGGTCAAACATGGGGGCCCCGGAGGAGTCCAAAGGTAAATTGTCAGCTGAGGTAGTGGAGGAACCTCTAGCTAAAGGCATAGCAGGGGGAGTGGCAATGGGGTCGGACCCCCGAGGGGAGTCATCCTCCACAGAAAAATCAGAAGCCTCTGCTGGATCCTCCGGGCCCGAACCCAGATCCGAGTCAGAGACGGCATCTGCTAGGGCTCTAGCGTGCTTCCACACCCGCGATTTGTCAGCCTGGCGGGGACAAGCTCTCTTACGCGACCTCAGCGCGTCGTCTGTGGTGGTCATCAACCCACCGGTCATCGTCTCCTGTCCAACAGGAGGTTCAGCAGCAAAAGAGTGCTGTGCAGTCTCAGGTGGAGCCAGTCTGGCCCCAGCTAGGGGGTGTGCAGACAGGGCCTGGGAGATGGTCTGGGACAAAACCGTGGACATGGACCCCATGGCCTGCAGGATTGCATCAGACACAGAGCGCTGGATGAGTTGCGCCTGTGAGTCTGAGCCAGGGGGACTAATATTGCCAGAGGTTCCACCCCTAGGGGGAGATTGGGCCGAGGGGTCCATGCTGCTTAAGCAAAAGAAACAGGGCACCTGTAAAGAGAGGGCAAAGAGGAGAGCCGGAGGCCAAGAAAAACGCAGCGCCAGTTAACTAAGGGGTTAATCACCCCAGGAGCGAGAGGACAGGAGCGCTAATACAGAGGAACCGGCAGCCGTCACGCAGGAGACCGGATGAAGCGAGATCTCGCGGGAACGGGAACCAAAATGGCCGCCGGAATCTCGCGAGATCTCGCTCCAGTCAGCCAGAGCGAGCGCGAAAGCGGGAAGAAAAAGGGCGCCGACCAGAGCGAAGACGCGCGCAAGGTGAGGGGCGTGCCTGAGGGGAGAGCCCAGCACAGGGGAGGTAAAATGGCGGCGAGGCCAGAGAATCGGCCCGGCACTGTGTGGAGTCCCAAGTAAAAGTCCCAGGGGATAAACAAAGTTAGACCACCGAAGCGACGGCACTGCACATAACCCTGCTCCCTGCTGTAGCAGAGAGGGGATGAGCGGAAGGGGCCCCAGGGAAAACGCCGCGCACGATCAGGTCCCAGAACTACTGGGGTAGGCAGAGGATGCCCCGACAGGGGAACAAAGATAAATATATCTTTATATCTCGCTGCCTAAACGTCAACACCTAAAGGAGAAAACAAAACCCCAGGGGAGAAATATAACCCGGGGAATAGCCAGAATTAAACACTTAGGGAATAACAGCCAGCAGATAAAATAAAATGTCACTTATCTGGTGAGCAGCAAGAAAGAGGAAGTGCCACCTTGGACACAGCCTTATATGGGGGCTGTAGGGGTGGGACATATGGGTTACTATGGTGACCATTTGCATTTGTTTTTTGTTTCTCCTTGCTGCTATGGTGATCAGTAAAGGAAGAGAAAGCAATATGAAGCCTCCGTGTCTGATGTAAAACTCAGGATCAGTACAGGATAAGTAATGTATGTATACAGTGACTGCACCAGCAGAATAGTGAGAGCAGCTCTGGAGTATAATACAGGATGTAACTCAGGATCAGTACAGGATAAGTAATGTATGTACACAGTGACTGCACCAGCAGAATAGTGAGAGCAGCTCTGGAGTATAATACAGGATGTAACTCGGGATCAGTACAGGATAAGTAATGTATGTACACAGTGACTGCACCAGCAGAATAGTGAGAGCAGCTCTGGAGTATAATACAGGATGTAACTCAGGATCAGTACAGGATAAGTAATGTATGTACACAGTGACTGCACCAGCAGAATAGTGAGAGCAGCTCTGGAGTATAATACAGGATGTAACTCAGGATCAGTACAGGATAAGTAATGTATGTATACAGTGACTGCACCAGCAGAATAGTGAGAGCAGCTCTGGAGTATAATACAGGATGTAACTCAGGATCAGTACAGGATAAGTAATGTATGTACACAGTGACTCCACCAGCAGAATAGTGAGTGCAGCTCTGGAATATAATACAGGATGTAACTCAGGATCAGTACAGGATAAGTAATGTATGTATACAGTGACTGCACCAGCAGAATAGTGAGAGCAGCTCTGGAGTATAATACAGGATGTAACTCAGGATCAGTACAGGATAAGTAATGTATGTACACAGTGACTGCACCAGCAGAATAGTGAGAGCAGCTCTGGAGTATAATACAGGATGTAACTCGGGATCAGTACAGGATAAGTAATGTATGTACACAGTGACTGCACCAGCAGAATAGTGAGTGCAGCTCTGGAGTATAATACAGGATGTAACTCAGGATCAGTACAGGATAAGTAATGTATGTACACAGTGACTGCACCAGCAGAATAGTGAGTGCAGCTCTGGAGTATAATACAGGATGTAACTCGGGATCAGTACAGGATAAGTAATGCATGTACACAGTGACTGCACCAGCAGAATAGTGAGTGCAGCTCTGAAGTATAATACAGGATGTAACTCAGGATCAGCACAGGATAAGTAATGTATGTACACAGTGACTGCACCAGCAGAATAGTGAGTGCAGCTCTGGAGTATAATACAGGATGTAACTCAGGGTCAGTACAGGATAAGTAATGTATGTACACAGCGACTGCACCAGCAGAATAGTGAGAGCAGCTCTGGAGTATAATACAGGATGTAACTCAGGATCAGTACAGGATAAGTAATGTATGTACACAGTGACTCCACCAGCAGAATAGTGAGTGCAGCTCTGGAGTATAATACAGGATAAGTAATGTATGTACACAGTGACTGCACCTGCAGAATAGTGAGTGCAGCTCTGGAGTATAATACAGGATGTAACTCAGGATCAGTACAGGATAAGTAATGTATGTGCACAGTGACTGCACCAGCAGAATAGTGAGAGCAGCTCTGGAGTGTAATACAGGATGTAACTCAGGATCAGTACAGGATAAGTAATGTCTGTACACAGTGACTGCACCAGCAGAATAGTGAGTGCAGCTCTGGAGTATAATACAGGATGTAACTCAGGGTCAGTACAGGATAAGTAATGTATGTACACAGTGACTGCACCAGCAGAATAGTGAGTGCAGCTCTGGAGTATAATACAGGATGTAACTCAGGATCAGCACAGGATAAGTAATGTATGTACACAGTGACTGCACCAGCAGAATAGTGAGTGCAGCTCTGGAGTATAATACAGGATGTAACTCAGGATCAGCACAGGATAAGTAATGTATGTACACAGTGACTGCACCAGCAGAATAGTGAGTGCAGCTCTGGAGTATAATACAGGATGTAACTCAGGATCAGTACAGGATAAGTAATGTATGTGCACAGTGACTGCACCAGCAGAATAGTGAGAGCAGCTCTGGAGTGTAATACAGGATGTAACTCAGGATCAGTACAGGATAAGTAATGTATGTACACAGTGACTGCACCAGCAGAATAGTGAGTGCAGCTCTGGAGTATAATACAGGATGTAACTCAGGATCAGCACAGGATAAGTAATGTATGTACACAGTGACTGCACCAGCAGAATAGTGAGTGCAGCTCTGGAGTATAATACAGGATGTAACTGAGGATCAGTACAGGGTAGGTAATGTATGTACACGGTGACTCCATTCATTGCTATATAGTGAACAAAGACAAGAAGCAGAGTTGGTGACTTCCTTTCATCTGTGGGATATAGTTTGGATTATTGGATGGTTGTACAGAACAGAATACAATGTGGACACTATTTGCTCGGCGCTGGAGTATCAGGCGCTGGAGTATCAGGCGCTGGATTACAGGTCACGCTATCATTAGCTGCACACCTGTGTTCATATAAATGCAATCATTCGTACAGGCCCTGCTATCCTCTGCTATCCTGCAGTGAACATGCTCCCGGAGAGGCACATCCACCTTCTCTTGTTTTATCAGCCGATCTCTAATGAAGTAGCAGAGTTTGTGCGCTCGGTGGTGACAGAGGGAAATGAGCCGTGTTTGTTGATCGGTTCCCAGGTATCACACTCCTGCGTTACACAGGCGGCTGCGCTGAAGAATGAGTCCCGTCTCCTCTCTCCAGATTTGGAGCTAATGACTCAGAAATCACAATGTTTTAATTGGTAAATGTTCCAAGTCAGGATCCGTGTGCCGGGATGTTATCTGCGCCGATGGCGGCTGCACAAGACACTGCTGTATCACTAGTACTCAGATACAGTATGTACCGGTCCATTAATCCCCAGTAAACAGAAGCAATATCCACTTCTGGGAAAGCTGGGTAATAACCAATCTGTCGGCTGCTGCAGCTGAGGTTGTCACTCAGCTTTCCCAGAGCTCAGGACAGTAAATCTGTTTAGTTATTGCGCAGTACAGGAGCAGGAGAAGAACCGCTGTGCAGGAGCCGTGAAAGCCGCGTGACCTGCGACGGTGGACAAACAGGGGTCACTTTCCATCCACTTCTAAGATGCATCCAGGAAAGCTGGGTGACGACCTCTGTGAGAGGTGGGTGCAGCGTAATTAGCCGTCACCAAGATTTCCTAGTAATCAAGAGACAATTCTGTCGTATTAGAGGAAACCTTACTGTGTGCAAAACAAAGTACAAGTCACCAATCCTGCGCAGGCGGCAGCGCGGCAAATATGAAGCAGGTCCAGGAGAAGACACCCAGCTACATCCGGTATTAGGCCCCTTTCACCCGGGCGAGAATTCCACGTGAGGCGAATTGCACCCGCAATGAATTCGGACCCGTTCACTATAATGGGGCTGTGCACACAAGCGGTGACTTTCACGCATCACTTGTGCGTTGCGTGAAGATTGCAGCAGGTTCTATATTCTGCGTTTTTCATGCAAAGCAGGCCCCATAGAAATGAATGGGTCTGCGTGAAAATCACGTGGCATCCCCAAGCAAGTGCGGCTGCGGTGCGATTTTCACGCATGGTTGCTAGGAGATGATAGCGATGAGCAACCCCGGACCCCATTAAAGTCTAATCACTGTATTATTTTCCCTTATAACATGGCGATAAGAGAAAATAATGGTATTCTTAACACAGAATGCTTAGTAAAATGTTGCTTGAGGGGTTAAAAAATAAAATTAACTCACTTGTTCACGCAGCCGGCATAGTCTTCTTCCTTCTTCATTCAGGACCTGAAAAAGGACCTTTGATGACGTCAGCGCAGGTCCTGCTAAATGCAAAACGCATTTCACCCGCACTATAAAAACTGAACAATGCAATACAATCGCAGTTAAAACTGACTGAAATTGCGCGGGTTTCCCGCAATGCACACGCGACACATCCGAGGCAAATCCAAGACACCCGTGTAAAAGAGGCCGTATACTCCAGAGCTGCACTCACTATTCTGCTGGTGCAGTCACTGTGTACATACATTACTTATCCTGTACTGATCCTGAGTTACATCCTGTATTATACTCCAGAGCTGCACTCACTATTCTGCTGGTGCAGTCACTGTGTACATACATTACTTATCCTGTACTGATCCTGAGTTACATCCTGTATTATACTCCAGAGCTGCACTCACTATTCTGCTGGTGCAGTCACTGTGTACATACATTACTTATCCTGTACTGATCCTGAGTTACATCCTGTATTATACTCCAGAGCTGCACTCACTATTCTGCTGGTGCAGTCACTGTGTACATACATTACTTATCCTGTACTGATCCTGAGTTACATCCTGTATTATACTCCAGAGCTGCACTCCCTATTCTGCTGGTGCAGTCACTGTGTACATACATTACTTATCCTGTACTGATCCTGAGTTACATCCTGTATTATACTCCAGAGCTGCACTCACTATTCTGCTGGTGCAGTCACTGTGTACATACATTACTTATCCTGTACTGATCCTGAGTTACATCCTGTATTATACTCCAGAGCTGCACTCACTATTCTGCTGGTGCAGTCACTGTGTACATACATTACTTATCCTGTACTGATCCTGAGTTACATCCTGTATTATACTCCAGAGCTGCACTCACTATTCTGCTGGTGCAGTCACTGTGTACATACATTACTTATCCTGTACTGATCCTGAGTTACATCCTGTATTATACCCCAGAGCTGCACTCACTATTCTGCTGATGCAGTCACTGTGTACATACATTACTTATCCTGTACTGATCCTGAGTTACATCCTGTATTATACTCCAGAGCTGCACTCACTATTCTGCTGGTGCAGTCACTGTGTGCATACATTACTTATCCTGTACTGATCCTGAGTTACATCCTGTATTATACTCCAGAGCTGCACTCACTATTCTGCTGGTGCAGTCACTGTGTACATACATTACTTATCCTGTACTGATCCTGAGTTACATCCTGTATTATACTCCAGAGCTGCACTCACTATTCTGCTGGTGCAGTCACTGTGTACACACATTACTTATCCTGTACTGACCCTGAGTTACATCCTGTATTATACTCCGGAGCTGCACTCACTATTCTGCTGGTGCAGTCACTATGTACATACATTACTTATCCTGTACTGATCCCGAGTTACATCCTGTATTATACTCCAGAGCTGCACTCACTATTCTGCTGGTGCAGACACTGTGTACATACATTACTTATCCTGTACTGATCCCGAGTTACATCCTGTATTATACTCCAGAGCTGCACTCACTATTCTGCTGGTGCAGTCACTGTGTACATACATTACTTATCCTGTACTGATCCTGAGTTACATCCTGTATTATACTCCAGAGCTGCACTCACTATTCTGCTGGTGCAGTCACTGTGCACATACATTACTTATCCTGTACTGATCCTGAGTTACATCCTGTATTATACTCCAGAGCTGCACTCACTATTCTGCTGGTGCAGTCACTGTGTACATACATTACTTATCCTGTACTGATCCTGAGTTACATCCTGTATTATACTCCAGAGCTGCACTCACTATTCTGCTGGTGCAGTCACTGTGTACATACATTACTTATCCTGTACTGATCCTGAGTTACATCCTGTATTATACTCCAGAGCTGCACTCACTATTCTGCTGGTGCAGTCACTGTGTACATACATTACTTATCCTGTACTGATCCTGAGTTACATCCTGTATTATACTCCAGAGCTGCACTCACTATTCTGCTGGTGCAGTCACTGTGTACATACTTATCCTGTACTGATCCTGAGTTACATCCTGTATTATACTCCAGAGCTGCACTCACTATTCTGCTGGTGCAGTCACTGTGTGCATACATTACTTATCCTGTACTGATCCTTAGTTACATCCTGTATTATACTGCAGAGCTGCACTCACTATTCTGCTGGTGCAGTCACTGTGTACATACATTACTTATCCTGTACTGATCCTGAGTTACATCCTGTATTATACTCCAGAGCTGCGCTCACTATTCTGCTCGTTATTGGAAGCAGTCAGTTAGCGTTTCTTCAGAAACTGACCTAAAAGATTGTTAGATGTTTCTGCATTACAGATGAATGGGGGACATTTCCCACAATCCCTAGAGCAGACCCTGAACCAGCAGGGAGTGACAGATAGAAGTGAAGCTATTCCTGGCTGCTGGAGCCTCTGGGGTTAGAGTCCCTCTAATATCAGTTTAAATGAAGTGCAGGATCCTGGGCATCACAGGGCAGCAGTGTACCCGCTGAAGTGGCGCTCTGCCCGCTCTTGGCGCTCTGCCCGCTCTCTCACTGTTTATACGGCTCCGCGCACAGATCGCTGCTTTCATGAAACATGGAAAACACTCAGGAAATAAGGAAACCCTAATATTTACATTCCCCGAGGAATGGGCGCAGAGTGCGCCAGAAATCCGGGATGTGAACGACTCCTGCTCTGGGCGGGGGAGGGGTGTAAAACAGTCTCATCTGGTCCTGGGAAAGCTGGGTGACTACCAGCACTGGTGTAGTGTTCTCTACTACTGCATCACCGGGACATCGACCATTCGGAGCTCCAGGAAAGCTGGGTGTCAGCCCCGTCTGGAAAATAGCAGCAGCCACAGAGGTTGTCAGTGCCGCCCCAGAAACAGATACTAAGGACAAGAGGAAGAGCAAGAACATAATAAGTCAGGGTGACGCCTGTACCGCTGTATCTAAGCTAGCATTCAGATACTCCATTAATACACGGGGGCTGCGCTCCTGCTCTGGCATTCGCCTCGTCTTCAGGGATTACATTCCTCGTATCTATGAGCAGCAGCTAAAAATAACGTAACACAAGCTCCAGGAGGGGACGGCGAGTACCCTGCAGACGCCGCGCCAATGTCACCCATTCATTTATACATGACCGTCTGCTGTGGGAACTGAACCAGAGCCAGAATTATACAGGAGAGGCCACGGAGGATGGTGGCCAGACGGTATCCAAGCCATTCATGTGTGATACTGTCTGCTGAGCTGTGTATCTAATCCTATCCTGTGTGATACTGCCTGCTGAGCTGTGTATCTAATCCTATCCTGTGTGATACTGGCTGCTGAGCTGTGTATCTAACCCTATCCTGTGTGATACTGTCTGCTGAGCTGTGTATCTAATCCTATCCTGTGTGATACTGTCTGCTGAGCTGTGTATCTAATCCTATCCTGTGTGATACTGCCTGCTGAGCTGTGTATCTAATCCTGTCCTGTGTGATACTGTCTGCTGTGCTGTGTATCTAATCCTCTCCTGTGTGATACTGTCTGCTGTGCTATGTATCTAATCCTATCCTGTGTGATACTGCCTGCTGAGCCGTGTATCTAATCCTATCCTGTGTGATACTGCCTGCTGAGCCGTGTATCTAATCCTATCCTGTGTGATACAGCCTGCTGAGCCGTGTATCTAATCCTATCCTGTGTGATACAGCCTGCTGAGCTGTGTATCTAATCCTATCCTGTGTGATACAGCCTGCTGAGCTGTGTATCTAATCCTATCCTGTGTGATACAGCCTGCTGAGCTGTGTATCTAATCCCATCCTGTGTGATACTGTCTGCTGAGCTGTGTATCTAATCCTCTCCTGTGTGATACTGCCTGCTGAGCTGTGTATCTAATCCTATCCTGTGTGATACAGCCTGCTGAGCTGTGTATCTAATCCTATCCTGTGTGATACAGCCTGCTGAGCTGTGTATCTAATCCCATCCTGTGTGATACTGTCTGCTGAGCTGTGTATCTAATCCTCTCCTGTGTGATACTGCCTGCTGAGCTGTGTATCTAATCCTATCCTGTGTGATACTGCCTGCTGAGCTGTGTATCTAATCCTCTCCTGTGTGATACTGTCTGCTGAGCTGTGTATCTAATCCTATCCTGTGTGATACTGTCTGCTGAGCTGTGTATCTAATCCTATCCTGTGTGATACTGTCTGCTGAGCCGTGTATCTAATCCTATCCAGTGTGATACTGCCTGCTGAGCCGTGTATCTAATCCTATCCTGTGTGATACAGCCTGCTGAGCGGTGTATCTAATCCTATCCTGTGTGATACAGCCTGCCGAGCTGTGTATCTAATCCTATCCTGTGTGATACAGCCTGCTGAGCTGTGTATCTAATCCTATCCTGTGTGATACTGTCTGCTGAGCTGTGTATCTAATCCTATCCTGTGTGATACTGTCTTCTGAGCTGTGTATCTAACCCTGTCCTGTGTGATACTGTCTGCTGAGCTGTGTATCTAATCCTCTCCTGTGTGATACTGTCTGCTGAGCTGTGTATCTAATCCTATCCTGTGTGATACTGTCTGCTGAGCTGTGTCTCTAAGCCGATCATGTGTGATACTGTCTGCTGAGCTGTGTATCTAATCCTATCCTGTGTGATACTGTCTTCTGAGCTGTGTATCTAACCCTGTCCTGTGTGATACTGCCTGCTGAGCTGTGTATCTAATCCTCTCCTATGTGATACTGTCTGCTGAGCTGTGTATCTAATCCTATCCTGTGTGATACTGTCTGCTGAGCTGTGTATCTAATACTATCCTGTGTGATACTGTCTGCTGAGCTGTATCTAATCCTATCCTGTGTGATACTGTCTGCTGAGCTGTGTATCTAATCCTATCCTGTGTGATACTGTCTGCTGAGCTGTGTATCTAATCCTATCCTGTGTGATACTGCCTGCTGAGCTGTGTATCTAATCCTATCCTGTGTGATACTGTCTGCTGAGCTGTATCTAATCCTATCCTGTGTGATACTGCCTGCTGAGCTGTGTATCTAATCCTGCCCTGTGTGATACCGTCTGCTGAGCTGTGTATCTAATCCTATCCTGTGTGATACAGTCTGCTGAGCTGTGTATCTAATCCTATCCTGTGTGATACCGTCTGCTGAGCTGTGTATCTAATCCTATCCTGTGTGATACAGGGTGCATCAGCTGTATCTAAGCGGATCATCCAGCCGGTATACAGATCTTTACGCCTCGCCCCCTGTTGACTGAGCAGCTGAGACGTTCTGCCCGGTGACGTCACGCGGGCATTTAATCTCTCGGGGCCGCTGCAATCTGGAAGGAATGTGGCCGCCAGATTTGCCAACTGGCTGCTGAGGATTATGAGAGGAAAGAGCCCAGGGTCATGGGAAGCAACCGACTGCCAACACCTCTCCACCGCACAGGCCGCAGCGCAGGGGCCCCGACTTCCCTCCTCCCAGTGATGCACCTGTGGCCCCAAAGTTCTAAAAAAAGCCAGAGATAGAATTCTGCTCCAGATGTGACTGAGGAAACAGCGTAATAATAATAATACATTGTTGCAGGTTTTATTACCAATAGCTGTGACAATGTAATAATCTGATAATAGTTACAACAATGTTGCCATCGTCTGACATGTTCTTTCTTAAAGGCATATTCCAGTTTCAGCAAATAAATGTTTTTTTTTTCTAAAATGAAAAAGTTCTACAATTTCCCTACATGCTGCCTGTATCCATTTCCTCCTGGTTTTCAAGATCTCTGCTTGCTGTCATGAAACAGGAACCTTCATTGTTTACTACTAGTTGATAAGATCCTGCCCTGAAGTGACGGACAAACAGGCCCATGGTTTGTAAGGGTAAATTCACACGGGGCAGATTCAGAGTCCGGTATCTTCTGTTAGGCGGCCGGACCCCCAGAACCGCTAGACACTATAGGGGCCGGGGTCAGCTTGCACCCAGCAGTTGGGCTTCGGTCAGCAGAGGTATCACAGGCAGCAGGTGCTTAAGGGGGCAGATGTGGCGCACAAGCCGACTCCAGTATTATAAACTGCACTGGCAGGCGGGGGCCCGGGCCCAGATTGGCAGGCGGGGGCCCGGGCCCAGATTGGCAGGCGGGGGCCCGGGCCCAGATTTCCAGTCTGTCCAGGGGGCGGCTCGCTTTGTAATGTTCAGCATACAAGGTTCAGGTCATCTAAGAATTCCATTATGGATTCCGCCACCACGGACCACATAACGTAGGCCTCCTGCACACGACCGTATGGCTTTTTCAGTATTTTGCGGTCTGTTTTTCTCGGATCCGTTTTTCCATTTGGTTTCTGTTTGTGATCCGTTTTTTGCAGATCGTGAGCAGAAACGGAAGCATACAATAATGTTTAAACAGTAAGTACATAAAAAAAAAATTGGGCTGGGCAAAAAAATTTCAATAGATGGTCTCGCAAAAACGGAACGGATACAGATGACATACGGATGCATTCATTTTTTTTTTTTTTTGCGGACCCATGGACTTGAATGTAGCCGCGGATCGTTATTTGCAGGCAACAATAGGACATGTTCTATGTTTGAATGATACGGAAACAGAAGGCATACGGAGTACCTTCCAATTTTTTTGCAGATCCATTGAAATGAATGCGTACCGTATACGGAACCAAACAGGGAAAAAAATATATAAGAATTTGTGTGCAGGAGGCCTTATGGTCCGTGGTAGCAGAATCCTTAACGGAATTCTTAGATAATCCGAACATTGCACGCCAAACTTGAAAACACAGGTTCGCTCATGCCCAATTGTAAGCCTTTAGATAGACACGTAGATTGCAGTATGGCGGCCTCGAGTAATGACCCCCTCACTCTCCTGATGGAGGCTTCTGGCGAGGATCCCTTTAGGTGACACCGCCTGTCGGTGGGCGACCGCCTGTATTTACCACTTCAGCTACAGAGGATTCGAGCTGAATGGTTGCCAAGGGAATTAATGCATCAGCCCCGACTAAGAGGAGGTGAAGCGGAGTCCGCAGAGCGAGGCTGGAGGGCGGAGGACGGGCAGCAGGTCGCCCTACAGACCGGCAGATGTAGCCGCCGACTCAGGGCCAGATACCTGCTGTAGTTCCAGCCTTAAAGGGGCAAACATTTAGCAATCTCTTCTGCCCCCCCCCAATCTAAAAGTATGTGCACCCCATCTAGGGTCACTTTGGTCACACTAATGGGTCATAAGTCCAGAATCCTGCCCCATCATCTCTATGGATGAGCATGGATCCTACTGGAGATAACCCCCATCAGATACCACCTCATCAGCAAGACCGGCGAACAGCCCCCCGTTCCCCATGCACCCGTCTGCTGGGATGCATGTGCTCTCTAGGGAGAGGAAGCCACTTTCAGACTCCCCCCCCCCCCCCCCAGCCTTCCGCAGAACCATAGGTGCCCCCCCCCACAGCCTTCCACAGACCCATTAGGTGGTTCCCCCCCCCCAGCCTTCCACAGACCCATTAGGTGGTCCCCCCCAGCCTTCTGCAGACCCATTAGGTGGTCCGTCCCTCCCCCCAGCCTTCTGCAGACCCATTAGGTGGTCCGTCCCTCCCCCCAGCCTTCCGCAGACCCATTAGGTGGTCCCCCCCAGCCTTCTGCAGACCCATTAGGTGGTCCGTCCCTCCCCCCAGCCTTCTGCAGACCCATTAGGTGGTCCGTCCCTCCCCCCAGCCTTCCACAGACCCATTAGGTGGTCCCCCCCAGCCTTCTGCAGACCCATTAGGTGGTCCGTCCCTCCCCCCAGCCTTCTGCAGACCCATTAGGTGGTCCGTCCCTCCCCCCAGCCTTCCACAGACCCATTAGGTGGCGCCCCCCCCAGCCTTCCGCAGACCCATAGGTGGTCCCCCCCCAGCCTTCCGCAGACCCATAGGTGGCGCCCCCCCCCCTTCCGCAGACCCATAGGTGGCGCCCCCCCCCTTCCGCAGACCCATAGGTAGTCCGCCCCTCCCCTTGCGCAGACCCATAGGTGGTCTGCCCCTCCCCTTCTGCAGACCCATAGGTGGTCCGCCCCTCCCCTTCTGCAGACCCATAGGTGGTCCGCCCCTCCCCTTCCGCAGAGACATAGGTGGTCCGCCCCTCCCCTTCCGCAGACCCATAGGTGGTCCGTCCCTCCCCTTGTGCAGACCCATAGGTGGCCCCCCTTTTGCAGACTCCCCCCGTCCCCCCCCTCTGAGGACCGCTCTGTGTCCCATGAGAACAAAGGTTCAGGCATGTTAAAATCCAAAATGCCCAATCATATATGGACCCGACATCGGCCATCGAGAGTCACCCCCGCACTCATGGTGAGCGGTCCTGCTGGTATTGGTGGCCAGACACATGACATCAGGGGGTCACATACTTCTGGCAGTGGGCAGCTCATCATCAGGGCAGAGGATGTCCGGGAACTTGTCCTCACAGCCGAGCAATCCTTCCCGGATATTTATGGAGTAGTTGAGCCGTCAGTACAGCGCGTCTGCGCAGCCCGCGGGGACACACTACAGGAGCCATCTGTCCACCGCCGAATCCAGGAACACAAGCATCTGAGCGACGACGGATCCGCAGGAAAGGGATATATTAACGAGCAGATACCCTGCAGCGGAAGATGGAGCCGCACCAGCAGCGGGTATCTCATGTACTCCAGTCACACCCAAAGCTGCATTCAAAGTTTTGCTGGTACCTAAAAACAGACTTTTAATTGACTGCTTGCAGTCTGACTCGCGGGGAAAAGCACTGTGAATGCAGCTCTTGTCTCATCACAGGCTCAGGTGTCTGCACTGTCCCCTATGCTTTAAACTGCAGCTCTGTTCCTTTACATTGGCTGCGGCACATGGAGCATTTCTATTACCGCGGGGACAGAAGATTATAAACTATAGGTACTAAGCAAACGGATGCTTCTAGGTGATGGGGGAGGGGCCTCCGCATCAGATTTAAAGGGAAACGGCTGATAAATAGTTTTCAATTTACATCTGGAATCAGTAAAATAAGACGATTCCATCCGACGCCATCGCCGCGGGGACGCGTGAGCAGGCGCTCAGTACAATCCATATACACGCGTACACTGCTCTGGATGACGGCGGACATTGCGCGGGGGAGGGGCGGCTCACCTTTGTGACCACGCACCTGGCCAGCACAAAGGGCTCTACGGTTTCAGCTGTGCGCAAAACACATCAATTAGATGCCATTGTCCTTCTCTCTGCTCCGATAAAAGCGAGGAAGACGCGGAACCAGAGAAACCTGGTGGAATAACAGTGAGGTGCGAGGCACACTCCTGCCTCGTATACCTCATTGAGGCACCACTATGATCAGTGGCTCCATCTTCGCTCAACTGTCTGCTGGGGCCGGAGGGAGTCTGAACTCCACTTCATGTCTCATCAGAGGCTCAGCCTCCTTCTCCGTCTCTCCTCCATGCTCTACACTGCAGCTCTGCTGCATTAGAGCACAATTGTTATCAGTGACTCCAGTTGTTGGAAATCCACCTCCTGTCTCAGACACTAGGATTGCTGCTCTTTTCCTCCCCCCTGCTTTACACTGCAGCTCTGTTGCATTAGAATTTGACTATGATCAGAGACTCCACTACACTATCTGTTGGAGACTGACAGAGTCTGAAATCCACGTCTCAAAGGTCCACGATTGCTTCTCAGCGATTCCCCCATGCTTTACACTGCTGCTCTGTTACATGACAGCACAGGCCTGACCAGGGACTCCAGCTTTTAGCTGCATTGTCTATTGGAGTCTGAAGGCCTTAACGAGAAAATCCCTCTCCTGTCAGGCTGGGCTTGTTACGACTAAGGCTAGCTTCACACCCGCGTTTGGGACGGATCCGTCAGATAATACAACCGTCTGCATCCATTCTGAACGGATCCGTTTGTATTATCTGTAACATAGCCAAGACGGATTCATCTTGAACACTATTGAAAGTCAATGGAGGACGGATCCGTTTTCTATTGCGCCAGATTGTGTCAGAGAAAACGGATCCGACCCCATTGACTTACATTGTGTGCCAGGACGGATCCGTTTGGCTGCAGGCAGCGTTTTGGTGTCGGGCCCCCAGAGCGGAATGGAGACGGATCGGAGGCAAACTGACGCATTCTGAGCGGATCCTTTTCCATTCAGAATGCATTAGGGCAAAACTGATCCGTTTTGGACGCTGAGCCCTGAACGGATGTTGCAAACGGAAACCAAAGCGCCGGTGTGAGAGGAGCCCAAGAACGCTTCAGTCCTAAACATGTCAACTGGTGGTGGGAGGTGACGTCCTTAACCATCGAGAATTGATCCAGTGCTGGAAATTTTTTCCCACAATGTATCGGTGCAGGCTCGGCTGAGGGCACAGCTCTGTGGGGGTCAGTCCTTTGGTCCTGTTACAATGTATCGGTGCAGGCTCGGCTGAGGGCACAGCTCTGTGGGGGTCAGTCCTTTGGTCCTGTTACAATGTATCGGTGCAGGCTCGGCTGTGGGCACAGCTCTGTGGGGGTCAGTCCTTTGGTCCTGTTACAATGTATCGGTGCAGGCTCGGCTGAGGGCACAGCTCTGTGGGGGTCAGTCCTTTGGTCCTGTTACAATGTATCGGTGCAGTTTCGGCTGTGGGCACAGCTCTGTGGGGGTCAGTCCTTTGGTCCTGTTACAATGTATCGGTGCAGTTTCGGCTGTGGGCACAGCTCTGTGGGGGTCAGTCCTTTGGTCTTGTTACAATGTATCGGTGCAGGCTCGGCTGTGGGCACAGCTCTGTGGGGGTCAGTCCTTTGGTCCTGTTACAATGTATCGGTGCAGGCTCGGCTGAGGGCACAGCTCTGTGGGGGTCAGTCCTTTGGTCCTGTTACAATGTATCGGTGCAGGCTCGGCTGAGGGCACAGCTCTGTGGGGGTCAGTCCTTTGGTCCTGTTACAATGTATCGGTGCAGGCACAGCTCTGTGGGGGTCAGTCCTTTGGTCCTGTTACAATGTATCGGTGCAGGCTTGGCTGAGGGCACAGCTCTGTGGGGGTCAGTCCTTTGGTCCTGTTACAATGTATCGGTGCAGTTTCGGCTGTGGGCACAGCTCTGTGGGGGTCAGTCCTTTGGTCCTGTTACAATGTATCGGTGCAGGCTCGGCTGAGGGCACAGCTCTGTGGGGGTCAGTATTTTGGTCCTGTTACAATGTATCAGTGCAGGCTCGGCTGAGGGCACAGCTCTGTGGGGGTCAGTCCTTTGGTCTTGTTACAATGTATCGGTGCAGGCCCGGCTGAGGGCACAGCTCTGTGGGGGTCAGTCCTTTGGTCTTGTTACAATGTATCGGTGCAGGCTCGGCTGTGGGCACAGCTCTGTGGGGGTCAGTCCTTTGGTCCTGTTACAATGTATCGGTGCAGGCTCGGCTGAGGGCACAGCTCTGAGGGGGGTCAGTCCTTTGGTCCTGTTACAATGTATCGGTGCAGGCTCGGCTGAGGGCACAGCTCTGTGGGGGTCAGTCCTTTGGTCCTGTTACAATGTATCGGTGCAGGCACAGCTCTGTGGGGGTCAGTCCTTTGGTCATGTTACAATGTATCGGTGCAGGCTTGGCTGAGGGCACAGCTCTGTGGGGGTCAGTCCTTTGGTCCTGTTACAATGTATCGGTGCAGTTTCGGCTGTGGGCACAGCTCTGTGGGGGTCAGTCCTTTGGTCCTGTTACAATGTATCGGTGCAGGCTCGGCTGAGGGCACAGCTCTGTGGGGGTCAGTCCTTTGGTCTTGTTACAATGTATCGGTGCAGGCCCGGCTGTGGGCACAGCTCTGTGGGGGTCAGTCCTTTGGTCTTGTTACAATGTATCGGTGCAGGCTCGGCTGTGGGCACAGCTCTGTGGGGGTCAGTCCTTTGGTCCTGTTACAATGTATCGGTGCAGGCTCGGCTGAGGGCACAGCTCTGTGGGGGTCAGTCCTTTGGTCTTGTTACAATGTATCGGTGCAGGCTCGGCTGAGGGCACAGCTCTGTGGGGGTCAGTCCTTTGGTCTTGTTACAATGTATCGGTGCAGGCTCGGCTGAGGGCACAGCTCTGTGGGGGTCAGTCCTTTGGTCCTGTTACAATGTATCGGTGCAGGCCCGGCTGTGGGCACAGCTCTGTGGGGGGTCAGTCCTTTGGTCTTGTTACAATGTATCGGTGCAGGCTCGGCTGTGGGCACAGCTCTGTGGGGGTCAGTCCTTTGGTCCTGTTACAATGTATCGGTGCAGGCACGGCTGTGGGCACAGCTCTGTGGGGGTCAGTCCTTTGGTCTTGTTACAATGTATCGGTGCAGGCTCGGCTGTGGGCACAGCTCTGTGAGGGCCATTCCTTTGGTCTTGTTACAATGTATCGGTGCAGGCTCAGCTGAGGGCACAGCTCTGTGGGGGTCAGTCCTTTGGTCTTGTTACAATGTATCGGTGCAGGCTCGGCTGTGGGCACAGCTCTGTGAGGGCCATTCCTTTGGTCTTGTTACAATGTATCGGTGCAGGCTCGGCTGTGGGCACAGCTCTGTGGGGGGCCATTCCTTTGGTCCTGTTACAATGTATCGGTGCAGGCCCGGCTGTGGGCACAGCTCTGTGGGGGGTCAGTCCTTTGGTCTTGTTACAATGTATCGGTGCAGGCTCGGCTGAGGGCACAGCTCTGTGGGGGGCCATTCCTTTGGTCCTGTTACAATGTATCGGTGCAGGCCCGGCTGTGGGCACAGCTCTGTGGGGGGTCAGTCCTTTGGTCTTGTTACAATGTATCGGTGCAGGCTCGGCTGTGGGCACAGCTCTGTGGGGGTCAGTCCTTTGGTCCTGTTACAATGTATCGGTGCAGGCCCGGCTGTGGGCACAGCTCTGTGGGGGTCAGTCCTTTGGTCTTGTTACAATGTATCGGTGCAGGCTCGGCTGTGGGCACAGCTCTGTGAGGGCCATTCCTTTGGTCTTGTTACAATGTATCGGTGCAGGCTCAGCTGTGGGCACAGCTCTGTGGGGGCCATTCCTTTGGTCTTGTTACAATGTATCGGTGCAGGCACAGCTCTGTGGGGGTCAGTCCTTTGGTCCTGTTACAATGTATCGGTGCAGGCTCGGCTGAGGGCACAGCTCTGTGGGGGTCAGTCCTTTGGTCCTGTTACAATGTATCGGTGCAGGCTCGGCTGTGGGCACAGCTCTGTGGGGGTCAGTCCTTTGGTCCTGTTACAATGTATCGGTGCAGGCTCGGCTGTGGGCACAGCTCTGTGGGGGTCAGTCCTTTGGTCTTGTTACAATGTATCGGTGCAGGCTCGGCTGTGGGCACAGCTCTGTGGGGGTCAGTCCTTTGGTCTTGTTACAATGTATCGGTGCAGGCTCGGCTGAGGGCACAGCTCTGTGGGGGTCAGTCCTTTGGTCTTGTTACAATGTATCGGTGCAGGCTCGGCTGTGGGCACAGCTCTGTGGGGGTCAGTCCTTTGGTCTTGTTACAATGTATCGGTGCAGGCTCGGCTGAGGGCACAGCTCTGTGGGGGTCAGTCCTTTGGTCTTGTTACAATGTATCGGTGCAGGCTCGGCTGTGGGCACAGCTCTGTGGGGGTCAGTCCTTTGGTCTTGTTACAATGTATCGTGCAGGCTCGGCTGAGGGCACAGCTCTGTGGGGGTCAGTCCTTTGGTCTTGTTACAATGTATCGGTGCAGGCTCGGCTGTGGGCACAGCTCCGTCAGGGTGCGTTTCTTTGGGTTCTGCAGCATTTCGATAGCCAGAATAAACCTGATGCGCTATTCCCTTCTTTAATGGTCAATGGGATCCATCGAGATCCGTAATGACAGAAGCCGTGACACCAGTATGAGCGGGAAGGAGAGTTGTGTGCTGCTGCGGCGGCGGCGGCTTGTGGAGGCTGACACAATGCAAAAATCCCCAAGTCTCCATAGGGTTATTCCCATTCACCGACAGCAAGCAGAGATACTGAAAACTGCAAGAAATGGGGGGGGGGGGGGGGGGGGGGGTAGTGTTGCAGGTCTGATATAACAGTTGCCTCTGACATGGAGATGAATGGCCGCCGCCTGTTCCTCCAAGGACTCCTGCAGATTTATCTTCTACGTAACCTACAAGACTGGCGCGGAGCAGCAGAGCCGAGACTTTGTGCCGTCTGTCAAAGGTGTCAATACGCTGATGGATCCCGCGCTGCCCCATGCCGGGCACCATGCTGTGCCCGACTGGGAGAAGATCAGAGACCTCCGAGAAGTTGTCAGCTTCCACAATGTGCTGCCAATCAAAACCGCGGGAAATTCTGACAACCAGTCAGCGCTCATGTCCTCTATCTGCACGCTACATAGACAAACCCATCCCCCAACCAGATCCGTCTGAGTAAGAACAGGAAAAGCCTATGCTGAGACCTGTAGTCCTCCTGTAGATCCCACACAAGCCTCTAGGGAGAGTATAATGGGAAGTGATTATTCATATATCGCCATCACCGTCTGTGGTGTTGTACAGAATGGCTAAAATAGGAATATGCTGCATGGCGCAGGGTCAGATACAGCACGGATGAGGGATATGCTGCATGGCGCAGGGTCAGATACTGCACGGATGAGGGATATGCTGCATGGCGCAGGGTCAGATACTGCACGGATGAGGGATATGGTGCAGGGTCAGATACTGCACGGATGAGGGATATGCTGCATGGCGCAGGGTCAGATACTGCACGAATGAGGGATATGGTGCAGGGTCAGATACTGCACGGATGAGGGATATGCTGCATGGCGCAGGGTCAGATACTGCACGAATGAGGGATATGGTGCAGGGTCAGATACTGCACGGATGAGGGATATGCTGCATGGCGCAGGGTCAGATACTGCACGAATGAGGGATATGGTGCAGGGTCAGATACTGCACGGATGAGGGATATGGTGCAGGGTCAGATACTGCACAGATGAGGGATATGCTGCATGGCGCAGGGTCAGATACTGCACGGATGAGGGATATGCTGCATGGCGCAGGGTCAGATACTGCATGGATGAGGGATATGCTGCATGGCGCAGGGTCAGAAACTGCACGGATGAGGGATATGGTGCAGGGTCAGATACTGCACGGATGAGGGATATGGTGCAGGGTCAGATACTGCACGGATGAGGGATATGGTGCAGGGTCAGATACTGCACGGATGAGGGATATGGTGCAGGGTCAGATACTGCACGGATGAGGGATATGGTGCATGGCGCAGGGTCAGATACTGCACGGATGAGGGATATGGTGCAGGGTCAGATACTGCACGGATGAGGGATATGGTGCAGGGTCAGATACTGCACGGATGAGGGATATGGTGCATGGCGCAGGGTCAGATACTGCACGGATGAGGGATATGGTGCATGGCGCAGGGTCAGATACTGCACGGATGAGAGATATGGTGCATGGCGCAGGGTCAGATACTGCACGGATGAGGGATATGGTGCACGGTCAGATACTGCACGGATGAGGGATATGCTGCATGGCGCAGGGTAAGATACTGCACGGATGAGGGATATGGTGCATGGCGCAGGGTCAGAAACTGCACGGATGAGGGATATGGTGCAGGGTCAGATACTGCACAGATGAGGGATATGGTGCACGGTCAGATACTGCACGGATGAGGGATATGGTGCACGGTCAGATACTGCACGGATGAGGGATATGGTGCACGGTCAGATACTGCACGGATGAGGGATATGCTGCATGGCGCAGGGTCAGATACTGCACGGATGAGGGATATGGTGCATGGCGCAGGGTCAGAAACTGCACGGATGAGGGATATGGCGCAGGGTCAGATACTGCACGGATGAGGGATATGGTGCAGGGTCAGATACTGCACAGATGAGGGATATGGTGCAGGGTCAGATACTGCACGGATGAGGGATATGGTGCAGGGTCAGATACTGCACGGATGAGGGATATGGTGCAGGGTCAGATACTGCACGGATGAGGGATATGGTGCAGGGTCAGATACTGCACGGATGAGGGATATGGTGCATGGCGCAGGGTCAGATACTGCACGGATGAGGGATATGGTGCATGGCGCAGGGTCAGATACTGCACGGATGAGGGATATGGTGCATGGCGCAGGGTCAGATACTGCACGGATGAGGGATATGGTGCACGGTCAGATACTGCACGGATGAGGGATATGCTGCATGGCGCAGGGTCAGATACTGCACGGATGAGGGATATGCTGCATGGCGCAGGGTCAGATACTGCACGGATGAGGGATATGGTGCATGGCGCAGGGTCAGAAACTGCACGGATGAGGGATATGGCGCAGGGTCAGATACTGCACGGATGAGGGATATGGTGCAGGGTCAGATACTGCACGGATGAGGGATATGGTGCAGGGTCAGATACTGCACGGATGAGGGATATGGTGCAGGGTCAGATACTGCACGGATGAGGGATATGGTGCAGGGTCAGATACTGCACGGATGAGGGATATGGTGCAGGGTCAGATACTGCACGGATGAGGGATATGGTGCAGGGTCAGATACTGCACGGATGAGGGATATGGTGCATGGCGCAGGGTCAGATACTGCACGGATGAGGGATATGGTGCATGGCGCAGGGTCAGATACTGCACGGATGAGAGATATGGTGCATGGCGCAGGGTCAGATACTGCACGGATGAGGGATATGGTGCACGGTCAGATACTGCACGGATGAGGGATATGGCGCAGGGTCAGATACTGCACGGATGAGGGATATGGTGCATGGCGCAGGGTCAGATACTGCACGGATGAGGGATATGGCGCAGGGTCAGATACTGCACGAATGAGGGATATGGTGCAGGGTCAGATACTGCACGGATGAGGGATATGGTGCAGGGTCAGATACTGCACGGATGAGGGATATGGTGCAGGGTCAGATACTGCACGGATGAGGGATATGGTGCAGGGTCAGATACTGCACGGATGAGGGATATGGTGCACGGTCAGATACTGCACGGATGAGGGATATGGCGCAGGGTCAGATACTGCACGGATGAGGGATATGGTGCATGGCGCAGGGTCAGATACTGCACGGATGAGGGATATGGCGCAGGGTCAGATACTGCACGGATGAGGGATATGGCGCAGGGTCAGATACTGCACGGATGAGGGATATGGTGCAGGGTCAGATACTGCACGGATGAGGGATATGGTGCAGGGTCAGATACTGCACGGATGAGGGATATGGTGCATGGCGCAGGGTCAGATACTGCACGGATGAGGGATATGGTGCATGGCGCAGGGTCAGATACTGCACGGATGAGAGATATGGTGCATGGCGCAGGGTCAGAAAGTGCACGGATGAGGGATATGGTGCAGGGTCAGATACTGCACGGATGAGGGATATGGTGCAGGGTCAGATACTGCACGGATGAGGGATATGGTGCAGGGTCAGATACTGCACGGATGAGGGATATGGTGCAGGGTCAGATACTGCACGGATGAGGGATATGGTGCAGGGTCAGATACTGCACGGATGAGGGATATGGTGCATGGCGCAGGGTCAGATACTGCACGGATGAGGGATATGGTGCATGGCGCAGGGTCAGATACTGCACGGATGAGAGATATGGTGCATGGCGCAGGGTCAGAAAGTGCACGGATGAGGATATGGTGCACGGTCAGATACTGCACGGATGAGGGATATGGTGCATGGCGCAGGGTCAGAAAGTGCACGGATGAGGGATATGGTGCATGGCGCAGGGTCAGATACTGCACGGATGAGAGATATGGTGCATGGCACAGGGTCAGAAAGTGCACGGATGAGGGATATGGTGCACGGTCAGATACTGCACGGATGAGGGATATGGTGCATGGCGCAGGGTCAGAAAGTGCACGGATGAGGGATATGGTGCATGGCGCAGGGTCAGATACTGCACGGATGAGGGATATGGTGCTGGAACTGGAGGCACCAATATGAAGCTCCCATTTTTTCAGCCGTTTGCCCTCTGTCGGCCCTTCGGATACATGAAGATTCGGCAGGTTTCGCTCACCTCAGACCTGGAGACGACCCCTCTCTGTGAGCAGCTCTCCTGCGATCTGCTGGGGGAGCCGCCGCGGTTACACTTCACAATGACCGGAATTACTAACCGCCAGACGTAGTGCGCGTTCCGTATCCTGGGAATTGTTACTTTAGGGAATTGCATTACGAGCGCTTTCTCACTCCGGCAGCTCCTCGCGCGCCACGCCTTTCGTCTCTCCGCAGGCTCAGGTGCCTCATTGTGGTCGCGTTTCTATAACTACGGACTTTTTCATCTTTCCTGCTGAATGTCAGAGCCATTAGAACCTCTTCTGAAGGCGCCGCTGCGCCGTCATCCGTCTTAATGCACTGCAGCCAAGGTGAGCAGTGCCGCTGTAACGGGGTAAGGGTCGGCGGCGCCACCTCTGCGGCAGGCACATTACAAAGCTTTGGCCCCGGACGCCATCAGATTCATTTGCCACTTCGTCCATCTGTCATAACGACCTTCCTGGGAGGGTCTCAAACCGTCTACCAGCGAAGGCCAACGTCTCCCCAACTTCATTCCCAATAGAGAAACTACATCTAGTCAAAAGGTTGTTGGTTTTTTTTTTTTTTTTTTTATCTTAACGGTCAAATTTTTCTACAGGCATCAATATAGGGCCTTATACTGTGGTCACATCCAGAGCTGCATTTATAACGCAGCCGGATCCTGATTCTCTTACTGGGTGTCCCATCCACGGCACGCTGCAGCCCCTGCTGGTTCAGCTTCTTCACAGAATGTACACGACATGCAGGGTTTGCAGCAGACACCCTATGCAATGCTCCCATTCAGACCGGTGCGTTTCCATGGTTACAGACTACACTGCCCGTAGTCTGATCCCGCAGCCGTGGGCCACTCCTTTCTATCGGTCTCTATTTCACACTAATGCAAAAATTAACCGACAGAAACTAGCATGGCTGCAAGACCAGACTACGAAGGGTGTGTAGTCTGTTGCCATGGAGACACACTGTCTGCTTAGGAGCTGTATACACAAAACTACAGGAGATTATGTAAATCAAGACGACCTGTAAAGCTGCTTCCTATACAAGATGCACTGGCGCAAATATACAGCAATGCATCGTGGAGGTGGACACGGCGTAGAGCCGCTCCCCTACCAAATAGTCACGGTACGCTCACCAGCATGGCCAGATCACCACACTGCACCGCGGGCCACAATATAGCAGCAGACATGTTACAGTATTATAGCAGTAGAAGAATTGTAAATGCAGCTCTGGCTGTGACTGGAGTACAAGGCATGATGTAAGTGTTTTAGTATTTGTTTGTCATTTATATAGCACCAACATATTCTGCAGCGCTGTACGGAAATCCCTCACATCGGTCCCCGGGGGTCACAATCTCCAAGCTATCCCGTCAGTATGTTTTTGGAGGGAGGAAAGTGGAAACGCACCCCAAACATGAACGGAACATGCAAACTGCATGCAGATGTCGCCTCGCTCGTTAGGAGTGGTGTGTGCAGCTCCTATCCGCAGTTACATGTCTCCATGGTTACAGGCTACAAGCACATGACCAGAGGTAAAGTATGGATTCCGTCCAGGTTGCAGCAAAGTCCAGATAGACTGTCTGCAAATGTGGACCATGGACCCGCTAAACTCAGTGGGGCTGCCAAAATGGTGGACGGCGCACGGATCGTATACGTATTTTGCAGATCTGCAGCTTGCAAAATGGACACAGTCGTGTGCACGAGGCCTGATCCCGCAGTTCTGCGTTCCTCCATTTCTCCTATCTGTCCACTAAGGCTCCTCTCACACTGGCGTTTTGGTTTCCGTTTGTGAGATGCGTTCAGGGCTCAGCGTCCAAAACGGATCAGTTTTGCCCTAATGCATTCTAAATGGTAAAGGATCCGCTCAGAATGCGTCAGTTCGCCTCCGATCCGTCTCCATTCCGCTCTGGAGGTGGACGCCAAAACGCTGCCTGCAGCCAAATGGATCCGTCCTGACACACAATGCAAGTCAATGGGGACGGATCCATTTTCTCTGACACAATAGAAAACGGATCCGTCCTCCATTCACTTTCAGTGGTGTTCAGGACGGATCTGTCATGGCAAAGTTACAGATAATACAAACAGATCCGCTCTGAGCGGTTGTATTATCTGAACGGATCCGCACCAAACGCCAGTGTGAAAGTGGCCTTATTTGTACAATGTACATTATTGAAATTCAGAAGTGTTAGATTATATTACAGACACTTTATATATTTATAGACGTTACATTAAAGACACGCTATATTATTACAGAGACGTTACATTATATTACAGAGACGTTACATTGTTACATTACACTCGTTACATTACAGACACGTTACATTGTATTAGACACGTTATATTATTACAGACACGTTACATTGTTACAGTACAGACACGTTACATTGTTACATTACAGACACGTTACATTGTCACATTATATTACAGACACGTTACATTGTCACATTATATTACAGACACGTTACATTGTTACATTACAGAGACGTTACATTATTACAGACACGTTACATTGTTACAGTACAGACACGTTACATTGTTACATTACAGACACGTTACATTGTCACATTATATTACAGACACGTTACATTGTCACATTATATTACAGACACTTTATATATTTATAGACGTTACATTAAAGACACGCTATATTATTACAGAGACGTTACATTACATTACAGACACGTTACATTGTTACATTACAGACTCGTTACATTACAGACACGTTACATTGTTACATTACAGACACGTTACATTGTATTAGACACGTTATATTATTACAGACCTGTTACATTGTTACAGTACAGACACGTTACATTGTCACATTATATTAGACACGTTACATTGTCACATTATATTACAGACACGTTACATTGTCACATTATATTACAGACACGTTACATTGTTACAGTACAGACACGTTACATTATTACAGACACGTTACATTGTTACAGTACAGACACATTATATTACAGAGACGTTACATTGTTACATTACAGACACGTTACATTATTACAGTACAGAGACGTTACATTATTACAGACACGTTACATTGTTACAGTACAGACATTATATTACAGACACGTTACATTGTCACATTACAGAGACGTTACATTGTTACATTACAGACACGTTACATTGTTACAGTACAGACATTATATTACAGACACGTTACATTGTCACATTACAGAGACGTTACATTGTCACATTACAGAGACGTTACATTGTTACATTACAGAGACGTTACATTGTTACATTACAGACACGTTACATTGTCACATTACAGACACGTTACATTATTACAGAGACGTTACATTGTTACAGTACAGACACGTTACATTGTCACATTACCAGAGACGTTACATTGTTACATTACAGACACGTTACATTGTCACATTACAGACACGTTACATTACAGAGACGTTACATTGTTACAGTACAGACACGTTACATTGTCACATTACAGAGACGTTACATTGTTACATTACAGACACGTTACATTGTTACATTACAGACACGTTACATTGTCACATTACAGACACGTTACATTGTTACAGAGACGTTACATTGTTACAGAGACGTTACATTGTTACAGTACAGACACATTATATTACAGAGACGTTACATTGTCACATTACAGAGACGTTACATTATTACAGAGACGTTACATTGTCACATTACAGAGACGTTACATTATTACAGAGACGTTACATTGTCACATTACAGAGACGTTACATTATTACAGAGACGTTACATTGTCACATTACAGAGACGTTACATTATTACAGAGACGTTACATTGTTACAGAGACGTTACATTATTACAGAGACGTTACATTGTTACAGAGACGTTCCATTCCGCAGTCTTCCCATGAAGCAGCATCTGAAGAAAAGCCAAGGACAAGGGAACAAGAGGCCGGAGTCCGTGTCGGCATAAGACGTAGTGATGAACGTTTTGTCGCCTTCCCGGGGGGATCTGATCATCAACACGTTTAACCAAGCAATAATGGATATCAAAGAAATCCTCTACCAGCGGCAGACAACATGGCGTCCATCACTGCGCCGCGCAGTACGGCCAGCTGCACGATAATACGATGAAATAGCGCAGCGCCCAGAGGCTCTATAGGTCAAAGTGATCGACAGCTGCCAGACAAGGGTTAAAGGGGCTCCTACTCCCAAATACAATATGGCTGGGAACCCAAACCCCCCTCCCCTGGACTGCGCTAACCGCTCCAGCGCCTTTATTTGTACTGGAATAGAACGAAGGGGTTTCCCAGTTTGTGAACTGGCTGAGAGTGAAACCAGTCTGACCCGTTACTTCTCACAGCTGAGAGCTCGTTCCAATGACCATTCTCTGCCCTCCAGGATGATACATTGTATCAGTGCAGCCACTACAGGCTCCTTTCACACTTGCGTCTGTCGTCGGACCTGCCCGCCGGATCCGCCGACCTGGATGTGACCGAAAGCATTT
>NC_058089.1:1190337-1220337 GCF_014858855.1 Bufo gargarizans
CCCTGGGGTTTTGTTTTCTCCTTTAGGTGTTGACGTTTAGGCAGCGAGATATAAAGATATATTTTATCTTTGTTCCCCTGTCGGGGCATCCTCTGCCTACCCCAGTAGTTCTGGGACCTGATCGTGCGCGGCGTTTTCCCTGGGGCCCCTTCCGCTCATCCCCTCTCTGCTACAGCAGGAAGCAGGGTTATGTGCAGTGCCGTCGCTTCGGTGGTCTAACTTTGTTTATCCCCTGGGACTTTTACTTGGGACTCCACACAGTGCCGGGCCGATTCTCTGGCTTCGCCGCCATTTTACCTCCCCTGTGCTGGGCTCTCCCCTCAGGCACGCCCCTCACCTTGCGCGCGTCTTCGCTCTGGTCGGCGCCCTTTTTCTTCCCGCTTTCGCGCTCGCTCTGGCTGACTGGAGCGAGATCTCGCGAGATTCCGGCGGCCATTTTGGTTCCCGTTCCCGCGAGATCTCGCTTCATCCGGTCTCCTGCGTGACGGCTGCCGGTTCCTCTGTATTAGCGCTCCTGTCCTCTCGCTCCTGGGGTGATTAACCCCTTAGTTAACTGGCGCTGCGTTTTTCTTGGCCTCCGGCTCTCCTCTTTGCCCTCTCTTTACAGGTGCCCTGTTTCTTTTGCTTAAGCAGCATGGACCCCTCGGCCCAATCTCCCCCTAGGGGTGGAACCTCTGGCAATATTAGTCCCCCTGGCTCAGACTCACAGGCGCAACTCATCCAGCGCTCTGTGTCTGATGCAATCCTGCAGGCCATGGGGTCCATGTCCACGGTTTTGTCCCAGACCATCTCCCAGGCCCTGTCTGCACACCCCCTAGCTGGGGCCAGACTGACTCCACCTGAGACTGCACAGCACTCTTTTGCTCCTGAACCTCCTGTTGGACAGGAGACGATGACCGGTGGGTTGATGACCACCACAGACGACGCGCTGAGGTCGCGTAAGAGAGCTTGTCCCCGCCAGGCTGACAAATCGCGGGTGTGGAAGCACGCTAGAGCCCTAGCAGATGCCGTCTCTGACTCGGATCTGGGTTCGGGCCCGGAGGATCCAGCAGAGGCTTCTGATTTTTCTGTGGAGGATGCCTCCCCTCGGGGGTCCGACCCCATTGCCACTCCCCCTGCTATGCCTTTAGCTAGAGGTTCCTCCACTACCTCAGCTGACAATTTACCTTTGGACTCCTCCGGGGCCCCCATGTTTGACCCTGAGGCCCTCCATCATCCCAGATCAGCGGAGTGGCTCCCCGAGTCCCAGATTAGTAGCTATCTGGAGCATTGGGCCCGCCGTCCTCTGTCCAAAGAGGCGCGCAGTAAACTACGGGCTGAGTGCCCTCGGCCCATTATACCCCATAAGGTCTGCGACACGCCCGTCGTGGACCCAAAGATGACCCAGTTTTTGTCTAAGTCTGGGTGGAATGCCAAGAAGGGTCTAGATTCGGCCCTTAGAGGCTGCCAGGATAAGCTTCTGGATATTTTCGGCCCACTGGCAAAGATCATGGAGTTGGCGGAGTCCGCCAGACAGGAGGGTTCCCACATTGACCCGGAGGAGCTCACGGGCTGGGCCCAGAGGGCGATTTGCATCGCCGGGGGAACCAATGCGTCCCTATCTGTGGAGAGGCGCAAGGCCATCCTGCTTAGGATAGACCCCAAGCTCATCAATCTCGCCCAGACGGAGACGGGCAAAGAGGCGGAAGGCCTACTTTTTGGGGACTCCTTTATTAAGGACCTCAGCCGCTTCGTCGGCACGTTTTCCGCTCTGGACAAGGCGCAGGCCACTATGCGCAAAGTCTTCCAGGGCCGGGTCTCTCACAGGGCCGGCAGCAACAGGGGCCGTCTGTCCGGCCGTTCCAGCACCCGAGGCAGGGGTGTTTCCAGAGGCTCCTTCTCCCAGCGAGCTGCGTTTCAAGACCAGCGGTCTCCCCAGACGTTCTTCCCATCCAGAGGGGGACAATGGCGCTCCCGTTCCTTCCGAGGAAACACGGCTCCCCGCAAGTCTTCCGGTAAGTCAGACCCCGGTCGGGGATTCTTCGGTACCTTATGTAGGGGGCAGGCTTCGGCATTTTTTACCCGCTTGGGAACTAATCACATCAGACCCGTGGGTTCTGGGGACGGTCAGGGGCTTCTCCATAGAGCTCATAGACGCCCCTTGCTCGGTGCAGCTCCCGCCGGCCCCTCTGCGGAGGGGATCGGACTCCGCTCGGGTGGACGAGGAGCTCTCTTCCCTTTTCCTCAAGGGGGCCATAGAGAGAGCTCACGGTCACTCAAGGGGGGTGATAAGCAACATTTTCTTAGTCCAGAAGAAAGGGGGGCAGATGCGTCCCGTCATCAATCTCCGGGCGCTAAACAGCATCGTGCGGTACCGTCACTTCAAGATGGGGGGCATCCATCTACTTCGGGACCTCCTTTCCCCCGGGGATTGGCTCGTGAAGCTGGATCTGAAGGACGCGTACCTGACGGTCTCGGTGGCCCCCCAGTCCAGGGATCTCCTTCGTTTCCTCTGGAAGGGCGAGGTTTGGAGATTCACATGCCTTCCATTCGGCTTGTCGTCGGCTCCGTGGTGTTTCACCAAGCTCCTGCGTCCGGTCATGGCCTGGCTGAGGAGTCGCGGGGTGCGCCTCATAATTTATCTGGACGACATCCTCCTGATGCATCAGTCCAGATCGTCGCTGCTGCAACACCTCCGATGGACGTCGGATCTCCTGGAGTCGCTCGGTTTCCTACTCAACTTGGAGAAGTCTTGGCTCACTCCCTCCCAGAGGTTGGACTTCCTCGGCTTCACGGTGGACTCGATCTCGGAATCCCTCAGCCTGCCGGGGGACAAGTTACGGTCCATTCGCAAGGAACTGCGGCGGGCGTTGGCCAGTGCCCACCTGTCCCTGCGTCATCTAGCCCGCATCATCGGCCTACTGGCATCCTCCATACAGGCGGTCTTCCCGGCGCCCTTGCATTACCGGGCCCTGCAGCGCTTGAAGATTGCGCACCTCCGCTCGGGGGCCTCCTTTGCGGACTTGGTGGCCTTGGATTCGGAGGCCGAGGAAGAGATCCGTTGGTGGATCGCCAATCTGGAAGCTTGGAACGGCAGGGCGATTTTTGGCTTCCAGCCGGAGTTCACCATCGAGTCGGATGCCAGCCTTCAGGGCTGGGGAGCACACTGCGACGGGGTCTCCACCGGGGGGCCTTGGTCGCAGGTCGAGACGCGCTTGCACATCAATGCCCTAGAGTTGCTGGCCGGCTCTTTGGCCGTCAAGAGTTTTACCAACGGTTTGGCCAATGCATGTATCCGTCTCCGGATGGACAATATTTCAGCGGTTCGCTACATCAACCGTTTGGGCGGAACCCAGTCGGCCACCCTGGCGGGGTTGGCGAAGGATTTTTGGGCGTATTGTCTCTCCAGGGACATCATGGTGCAAGCCGAGTACCTGCCGGGACTTCACAACGTACGGGCGGATTGGAGTTCCCGCCATCTTACGGACGGCAGCGACTGGCAGTTGGACCCGTCGATTTTCTCGGTGGTGTCGTCCAGATGGGGACCCTTTTCCGTGGACTTGTTCGCCTCCCGGCTCAACGCTCACCTCCCTCGGTTCTACAGTTGGCGCCCGGATCCGGAGGCGATGGCGGCGGACGCGTTTCTGCAGGACTGGTCCTCCGGCCTTCTCTATGCTTTTCCCCCATTCATGATGATTCCTCGGATGCTTCTCCAAGTGCGTCGCCATCGGGCGGAGTTGGTGGCGATAGTCCCGTTCTGGGAATCTCAGGTATGGTTCCCGTCTCTCCTGGAGCTTCTGGTGGACATCCCAGTCCTTCTACCGAACCCGACCTCTCTCCTGCGCTGCCCTCAGGGGACTCCCCACCCCCTGCTCCTGGACGGATCCCTCCGTTTGATGGCCTGCCGGCTCTCAGGACTCCAGGAGCGGTCGACGGAATTTCGGAGGCAGCTAGGCGCCTCTTGGACGACGCTTGGGCTCCCGGCACCCGAAAATCTTATCGGGCGGCCTGGCGAACTTGGGCTGGCTGGTGCCTGGAACGGGACCTGGATCCCGTTTCAGCTCCTGTAGCTCAGTTGCTGCAATTCCTCACCTCTCTGTTTGAAGGGGGTAAGGCTTACAGGACGATCAACCTTTTTCGTTCGGCGATCTCTTCGTCGCACCTAGGGTTTGATGGCGTTCCGGCTGGACAGCATCCTTCCGTTTCGCGCCTCCTCCGAGGCGCACGTCTTTCTCGGCCTCCCCGCCCGAGGTTTTCTTCCACTTGGGATGTTTCCCTGGTACTTACCTTTTTGTCCTCTTGGCCTTCCAATGCTGACCTTTCCTTACGTCAGCTTTCCGCGAAGTTGCTCACGCTCTTTTGCTTGATTTCTTGTAAAAGAGTTTCTGATGTGCGGGCTCTGGACCACGACGCCAGATCCTTCACCCCGGAGGGCGTGTCATTTAACATTTCTAGACGCACGAAGACGAACATCCGGGTCGTCTCGTATCCCAGCTTTCCAGCTTCCCCGGCCTTGTGTCCGGTGGCTTGCTTGAAAGAGTACGAGGCCAGGACTCGTCCTCACAGGTCTCCGACTGTGCCGCAGTTGTTTCTCTCCATCCGTCACCCGTTCGGCCCGGTGACTAGTCCCACCTTGGCCCGTTGGTTAAAATGGGTTATGGCTCTTGCCGGTGTGGACACTTCGGTGTTTACAGCTCATTCGGCGCGCGGGGCGACGTCTACCTCCTTGGCGGTCTCGGGTGCTCGCCTGGAGGACATCCTACGATTGGCGGACTGGTCGAGTTCCTCCACGTTCCGTGAGTATTATTTCCGTCCTCCTCCTCATTTATTTGATCCCTTGGTTAACCAGCTTTGAACTAGCAATATGAAGCCTCCGTGTCTGATGTAAAACTTAATGATTTTCCTAGTCTACGACGTAAAGTCATAGTTTTATTAAGACACGGAGGCGAATATTGCCCTCCCTTCCCTCCCCTGGACTCTGGTTGTATGGGGGGGTGTGTTTGGCCGCTTACCTCTACTTAGTGGGTAGGCAGGTTTTGGGTCTGTTGGTACGCTGGGAGGGTTCAGTTGTTCGCCATTATGTGCTCGTGCTTGATTGTATGCTTACCATCGGCCTGGACCTGTGTGTCCACTGGAGATGGGTTTTGGCTGGTGCCATGACCTCGCTTTATCGGTGTTTATCTCTCTTGTTCTTTCAGGTTGAGCCTTCCTGCCCTTGATTGCTCCTGTTTTGGATGAGGTTGTTCCCTTCGGCTCCTGCTGCTTCCACGTTGGATGTGCTGGGAGTCTTGGATGTTGGTTCCAGTCCGTCTCCTGATGTGGATCCTGTCGCTGGAGAGTTCCTGCTTGGATTCTGAGGGTTTCGTTGACGCGGATTGTTCTTGGACTGTTCCTGAGTTGCTGTTCATTGGTTGTTATGGACTGGTTCGCAGAGAAAGAGGAAGTGCCACCTTGGACACAGCCTTATATGGGGGCTGTAGGGGTGGGACATATGGGTTACTATGGTGACCATTTGCATTTGTTTTTTGTTTCTCCTTGCTGCTATGGTGATCAGTAAAGGAAGAGAAAGCAATATTCGCCTCCGTGTCTTAATAAAACTATGACTTTACGTCGTAGACTAGGAAAATCATTAAGTTACATCCTGTATTATACTCCAGAGCTGCGCTCACTATTCTGCTCGTTATTGGAAGCAGTCAGTTAGCGTTTCTTCAGAAACTGACCTAAAAGATTGTTAGATGTTTCTGCATTACAGATGAATGGGGGACATTTCCCACAATCCCTAGAGCAGACCCTGAACCAGCAGGGAGTGACAGATAGAAGTGAAGCTATTCCTGGCTGCTGGAGCCTCTGGGGTTAGAGTCCCTCTAATATCAGTTTAAATGAAGTGCAGGATCCTGGGCATCACAGGGCAGCAGTGTACCCGCTGAAGTGGCGCTCTGCCCGCTCTTGGCGCTCTGCCCGCTCTCTCACTGTTTATACGGCTCCGCGCACAGATCGCTGCTTTCATGAAACATGGAAAACACTCAGGAAATAAGGAAACCCTAATATTTACATTCCCCGAGGAATGGGCGCAGAGTGCGCCAGAAATCCGGGATGTGAACGACTCCTGCTCTGGGCGGGGGAGGGGTGTAAAACAGTCTCATCTGGTCCTGGGAAAGCTGGGTGACTACCAGCACTGGTGTAGTGTTCTCTACTACTGCATCACCGGGACATCGACCATTCGGAGCTCCAGGAAAGCTGGGTGTCAGCCCCGTCTGGAAAATAGCAGCAGCCACAGAGGTTGTCAGTGCCGCCCCAGAAACAGATACTAAGGACAAGAGGAAGAGCAAGAACATAATAAGTCAGGGTGACGCCTGTACCGCTGTATCTAAGCTAGCATTCAGATACTCCATTAATACACGGGGGCTGCGCTCCTGCTCTGGCATTCGCCTCGTCTTCAGGGATTACATTCCTCGTATCTATGAGCAGCAGCTAAAAATAACGTAACACAAGCTCCAGGAGGGGACGGCGAGTACCCTGCAGACGCCGCGCCAATGTCACCCATTCATTTATACATGACCGTCTGCTGTGGGAACTGAACCAGAGCCAGAATTATACAGGAGAGGCCACGGAGGATGGTGGCCAGACGGTATCCAAGCCATTCATGTGTGATACTGTCTGCTGAGCTGTGTATCTAATCCTATCCTGTGTGATACTGCCTGCTGAGCTGTGTATCTAATCCTATCCTGTGTGATACTGGCTGCTGAGCTGTGTATCTAACCCTATCCTGTGTGATACTGTCTGCTGAGCTGTGTATCTAATCCTATCCTGTGTGATACTGTCTGCTGAGCTGTGTATCTAATCCTATCCTGTGTGATACTGCCTGCTGAGCTGTGTATCTAATCCTGTCCTGTGTGATACTGTCTGCTGTGCTGTGTATCTAATCCTCTCCTGTGTGATACTGTCTGCTGTGCTATGTATCTAATCCTATCCTGTGTGATACTGCCTGCTGAGCCGTGTATCTAATCCTATCCTGTGTGATACTGCCTGCTGAGCCGTGTATCTAATCCTATCCTGTGTGATACAGCCTGCTGAGCCGTGTATCTAATCCTATCCTGTGTGATACAGCCTGCTGAGCCGTGTATCTAATCCTATCCTGTGTGATACAGCCTGCTGAGCTGTGTATCTAATCCTATCCTGTGTGATACAGCCTGCTGAGCTGTGTATCTAATCCCATCCTGTGTGATACTGTCTGCTGAGCTGTGTATCTAATCCTCTCCTGTGTGATACTGCCTGCTGAGCTGTGTATCTAATCCTATCCTGTGTGATACAGCCTGCTGAGCTGTGTATCTAATCCTATCCTGTGTGATACAGCCTGCTGAGCTGTGTATCTAATCCCATCCTGTGTGATACTGTCTGCTGAGCTGTGTATCTAATCCTCTCCTGTGTGATACTGCCTGCTGAGCTGTGTATCTAATCCTATCCTGTGTGATACTGCCTGCTGAGCTGTGTATCTAATCCTCTCCTGTGTGATACTGTCTGCTGAGCTGTGTATCTAATCCTATCCTGTGTGATACTGTCTGCTGAGCTGTGTATCTAATCCTATCCTGTGTGATACTGTCTGCTGAGCCGTGTATCTAATCCTATCCAGTGTGATACTGCCTGCTGAGCCGTGTATCTAATCCTATCCTGTGTGATACAGCCTGCTGAGCCGTGTATCTAATCCTATCCTGTGTGATACAGCCTGCCGAGCTGTGTATCTAATCCTATCCTGTGTGATACAGCCTGCTGAGCTGTGTATCTAATCCTATCCTGTGTGATACTGTCTGCTGAGCTGTGTATCTAATCCTATCCTGTGTGATACTGTCTTCTGAGCTGTGTATCTAACCCTGTCCTGTGTGATACTGTCTGCTGAGCTGTGTATCTAATCCTCTCCTGTGTGATACTGTCTGCTGAGCTGTGTATCTAATCCTATCCTGTGTGATACTGTCTGCTGAGCTGTGTATCTAATCCTATCCTGTGTGATACTGTCTGCTGAGCTGTGTCTCTAAGCCGATCATGTGTGATACTGTCTGCTGAGCTGTGTATCTAATCCTATCCTGTGTGATACTGTCTTCTGAGCTGTGTATCTAACCCTGTCCTGTGTGATACTGCCTGCTGAGCTGTGTATCTAATCCTCTCCTATGTGATACTGTCTGCTGAGCTGTGTATCTAATCCTATCCTGTGTGATACTGTCTGCTGAGCTGTGTATCTAATACTATCCTGTGTGATACTGTCTGCTGAGCTGTATCTAATCCTATCCTGTGTGATACTGTCTGCTGAGCTGTGTATCTAATCCTATCCTGTGTGATACTGTCTGCTGAGCTGTGTATCTAATCCTATCCTGTGTGATACTGTCTGCTGAGCTGTATCTAATCCTATCCTGTGTGATACTGCCTGCTGAGCTGTGTATCTAATCCTATCCTGTGTGATACTGTCTGCTGAGCTGTGTATCTAATCCTATCCTGTGTGATACTGCCTGCTGAGCTGTGTATCTAATCCTATCCTGTGTGATACTGTCTGCTGAGCTGTATCTAATCCTATCCTGTGTGATACTGCCTGCTGAGCTGTGTATCTAATCCTGCCCTGTGTGATACCGTCTGCTGAGCTGTGTATCTAATCCTATCCTGTGTGATACAGTCTGCTGAGCTGTGTATCTAATCCTATCCTGTGTGATACCGTCTGCTGAGCTGTGTATCTAATCCTATCCTGTGTGATACAGGGTGCATCAGCTGTATCTAAGCGGATCATCCAGCCGGTATACAGATCTTTACGCCTCGCCCCCTGTTGACTGAGCAGCTGAGACGTTCTGCCCGGTGACGTCACGCGGGCATTTAATCTCTCGGGGCCGCTGCAATCTGGAAGGAATGTGGCCGCCAGATTTGCCAACTGGCTGCTGAGGATTATGAGAGGAAAGAGCCCAGGGTCATGGGAAGCAACCGACTGCCAACACCTCTCCACCGCACAGGCCGCAGCGCAGGGGCCCCGACTTCCCTCCTCCCAGTGATGCACCTGTGGCCCCAAAGTTCTAAAAAAAGCCAGAGATAGAATTCTGCTCCAGATGTGACTGAGGAAACAGCGTAATAATAATAATACATTGTTGCAGGTTTTATTACGAATAGCTGTGACAATGTAATAATCTGATAATAGTTACAACAATGTTGCCATCGTCTGACATGTTCTTTCTTAAAGGCATATTCCAGTTTCAGCAAATAAATGTTTTTTTTTTCTAAAATGAAAAAGTTCTACAATTTCCCTACATGCTGCCTGTATCCATTTCCTCCTGGTTTTCAAGATCTCTGCTTGCTGTCATGAAACAGGAACCTTCATTGTTTACTACTAGTTGATAAGATCCTGCCCTGAAGTGACGGACAAACAGGCCCATGGTTTGTAAGGGTAAATTCACACGGGGCAGATTCAGAGTCCGGTATCTTCTGTTAGGCGGCCGGACCCCCAGAACCGCTAGACACTATAGGGGCCGGGGTCAGCTTGCACCCAGCAGTTGGGCTTCGGTCAGCAGAGGTATCACAGGCAGCAGGTGCTTAAGGGGGCAGATGTGGCGCACAAGCCGACTCCAGTATTATAAACTGCACTGGCAGGCGGGGGCCCGGGCCCAGATTGGCAGGCGGGGGCCCGGGCCCAGATTGGCAGGCGGGGGCCCGGGCCCAGATTGGCAGGCGGGGGCCCGGGCCCAGATTTCCAGTCTGTCCAGGGGGCGGCTCGCTTTGTAATGTTCAGCATACAAGGTTCAGGTCATCTAAGAATTCCATTATGGATTCCGCCACCACGGACCACATAACGTAGGCCTCCTGCACACGACCGTATGGCTTTTTCAGTATTTTGCGGTCTGTTTTTCTCGGATCCGTTTTTCCATTTGGTTTCTGTTTGTGATCCGTTTTTTGCAGATCGTGAGCAGAAACGGAAGCATACAATAATGTTTAAACAGTAAGTACATAAAAAAAAAATTGGGCTGGGCAAAAAAATTTCAATAGATGGTCTCGCAAAAACGGAACGGATACAGATGACATACGGATGCATTCATTTTTTTTTTTTTTTGCGGACCCATGGACTTGAATGTAGCCGCGGATCGTTATTTGCAGGCAACAATAGGACATGTTCTATGTTTGAATGATACGGAAACAGAAGGCATACGGAGTACCTTCCAATTTTTTTGCAGATCCATTGAAATGAATGCGTACCGTATACGGAACCAAACAGGGAAAAAAATATATAAGAATTTGTGTGCAGGAGGCCTTATGGTCCGTGGTAGCAGAATCCTTAACGGAATTCTTAGATAATCCGAACATTGCACGCCAAACTTGAAAACACAGGTTCGCTCATGCCCAATTGTAAGCCTTTAGATAGACACGTAGATTGCAGTATGGCGGCCTCGAGTAATGACCCCCTCACTCTCCTGATGGAGGCTTCTGGCGAGGATCCCTTTAGGTGACACCGCCTGTCGGTGGGCGACCGCCTGTATTTACCACTTCAGCTACAGAGGATTCGAGCTGAATGGTTGCCAAGGGAATTAATGCATCAGCCCCGACTAAGAGGAGGTGAAGCGGAGTCCGCAGAGCGAGGCTGGAGGGCGGAGGACGGGCAGCAGGTCGCCCTACAGACCGGCAGATGTAGCCGCCGACTCAGGGCCAGATACCTGCTGTAGTTCCAGCCTTAAAGGGGCAAACATTTAGCAATCTCTTCTGCCCCCCCCCAATCTAAAAGTATGTGCACCCCATCTAGGGTCACTTTGGTCACACTAATGGGTCATAAGTCCAGAATCCTGCCCCATCATCTCTATGGATGAGCATGGATCCTACTGGAGATAACCCCCATCAGATACCACCTCATCAGCAAGACCGGCGAACAGCCCCCCGTTCCCCATGCACCCGTCTGCTGGGATGCATGTGCTCTCTAGGGAGAGGAAGCCACTTTCAGACTCCCCCCCCCCCCCCCCAGCCTTCCGCAGAACCATAGGTGCCCCCCCCCACAGCCTTCCACAGACCCATTAGGTGGTTCCCCCCCCCCAGCCTTCCACAGACCCATTAGGTGGTCCCCCCCAGCCTTCTGCAGACCCATTAGGTGGTCCGTCCCTCCCCCCAGCCTTCTGCAGACCCATTAGGTGGTCCGTCCCTCCCCCCAGCCTTCCGCAGACCCATTAGGTGGTCCCCCCCAGCCTTCTGCAGACCCATTAGGTGGTCCGTCCCTCCCCCCAGCCTTCTGCAGACCCATTAGGTGGTCCGTCCCTCCCCCCAGCCTTCCGCAGACCCATTAGGTGGTCCCCCCCAGCCTTCTGCAGACCCATTAGGTGGTCCGTCCCTCCCCCCAGCCTTCTGCAGACCCATTAGGTGGTCCGTCCCTCCCCCCAGCCTTCCACAGACCCATTAGGTGGTCCCCCCCAGCCTTCTGCAGACCCATTAGGTGGTCCGTCCCTCCCCCCAGCCTTCTGCAGACCCATTAGGTGGTCCGTCCCTCCCCCCAGCCTTCCACAGACCCATTAGGTGGCGCCCCCCCCAGCCTTCCGCAGACCCATAGGTGGTCCCCCCCCAGCCTTCCGCAGACCCATAGGTGGCGCCCCCCCCCTTCCGCAGACCCATAGGTGGCGCCCCCCCCCTTCCGCAGACCCATAGGTAGTCCGCCCCTCCCCTTGCGCAGACCCATAGGTGGTCTGCCCCTCCCCTTCTGCAGACCCATAGGTGGTCCGCCCCTCCCCTTCTGCAGACCCATAGGTGGTCCGCCCCTCCCCTTCCGCAGAGACATAGGTGGTCCGCCCCTCCCCTTCCGCAGACCCATAGGTGGTCCGTCCCTCCCCTTGTGCAGACCCATAGGTGGCCCCCCTTTTGCAGACTCCCCCCGTCCCCCCCCTCTGAGGACCGCTCTGTGTCCCATGAGAACAAAGGTTCAGGCATGTTAAAATCCAAAATGCCCAATCATATATGGACCCGACATCGGCCATCGAGAGTCACCCCCGCACTCATGGTGAGCGGTCCTGCTGGTATTGGTGGCCAGACACATGACATCAGGGGGTCACATACTTCTGGCAGTGGGCAGCTCATCATCAGGGCAGAGGATGTCCGGGAACTTGTCCTCACAGCCGAGCAATCCTTCCCGGATATTTATGGAGTAGTTGAGCCGTCAGTACAGCGCGTCTGCGCAGCCCGCGGGGACACACTACAGGAGCCATCTGTCCACCGCCGAATCCAGGAACACAAGCATCTGAGCGACGACGGATCCGCAGGAAAGGGATATATTAACGAGCAGATACCCTGCAGCGGAAGATGGAGCCGCACCAGCAGCGGGTATCTCATGTACTCCAGTCACACCCAAAGCTGCATTCAAAGTTTTGCTGGTACCTAAAAACAGACTTTTAATTGACTGCTTGCAGTCTGACTCGCGGGGAAAAGCACTGTGAATGCAGCTCTTGTCTCATCACAGGCTCAGGTGTCTGCACTGTCCCCTATGCTTTAAACTGCAGCTCTGTTCCTTTACATTGGCTGCGGCACATGGAGCATTTCTATTACCGCGGGGACAGAAGATTATAAACTATAGGTACTAAGCAAACGGATGCTTCTAGGTGATGGGGGAGGGGCCTCCGCATCAGATTTAAAGGGAAACGGCTGATAAATAGTTTTCAATTTACATCTGGAATCAGTAAAATAAGACGATTCCATCCGACGCCATCGCCGCGGGGACGCGTGAGCAGGCGCTCAGTACAATCCATATACACGCGTACACTGCTCTGGATGACGGCGGACATTGCGCGGGGGAGGGGCGGCTCACCTTTGTGACCACGCACCTGGCCAGCACAAAGGGCTCTACGGTTTCAGCTGTGCGCAAAACACATCAATTAGATGCCATTGTCCTTCTCTCTGCTCCGATAAAAGCGAGGAAGACGCGGAACCAGAGAAACCTGGTGGAATAACAGTGAGGTGCGAGGCACACTCCTGCCTCGTATACCTCATTGAGGCACCACTATGATCAGTGGCTCCATCTTCGCTCCACTGTCTGCTGGGGCCGGAGGGAGTCTGAACTCCACTTCATGTCTCATCAGAGGCTCAGCCTCCTTCTCCGTCTCTCCTCCATGCTCTACCCTGCAGCTCTGCTGCATTAGAGCACAATTGTTATCAGTGACTCCAGTTGTTGGAAATCCACCTCCTGTCTCAGACACTAGGATTGCTGCTCTTTTCCTCCCCCCTGCTTTACACTGCAGCTCTGTTGCATTAGAATTTGACTATGATCAGAGACTCCACTACACTATCTGTTGGAGACTGACAGAGTCTGAAATCCACGTCTCAAAGGTCCACGATTGCTTCTCAGCGATTCCCCCATGCTTTACACTGCTGCTCTGTTACATGACAGCACAGGCCTGACCAGGGACTCCAGCTTTTAGCTGCATTGTCTATTGGAGTCTGAAGGCCTTAACGAGAAAATCCCTCTCCTGTCAGGCTGGGCTTGTTACGACTAAGGCTAGCTTCACACCCGCGTTTGGGACGGATCCGTCAGATAATACAACCGTCTGCATCCATTCTGAACGGATCCGTTTGTATTATCTGTAACATAGCCAAGACGGATTCATCTTGAACACTATTGAAAGTCAATGGAGGACGGATCCGTTTTCTATTGCGCCAGATTGTGTCAGAGAAAACGGATCCGACCCCATTGACTTACATTGTGTGCCAGGACGGATCCGTTTGGCTGCAGGCAGCGTTTTGGTGTCGGGCCCCCAGAGCGGAATGGAGACGGATCGGAGGCAAACTGACGCATTCTGAGCGGATCCTTTTCCATTCAGAATGCATTAGGGCAAAACTGATCCGTTTTGGACGCTGAGCCCTGAACGGATGTTGCAAACGGAAACCAAAACGCCGGTGTGAGAGGAGCCCAAGAACGCTTCAGTCCTAAACATGTCAACTGGTGGTGGGAGGTGACGTCCTTAACCATCGAGAATTGATCCAGTGCTGGAAATTTTTTCCCACAATGTATCGGTGCAGGCTCGGCTGAGGGCACAGCTCTGTGGGGGTCAGTCCTTTGGTCCTGTTACAATGTATCGGTGCAGGCTCGGCTGAGGGCACAGCTCTGTGGGGGTCAGTCCTTTGGTCCTGTTACAATGTATCGGTGCAGGCTCGGCTGAGGGCACAGCTCTGTGGGGGTCAGTCCTTTGGTCCTGTTACAATGTATCGGTGCAGTTTCGGCTGTGGGCACAGCTCTGTGGGGGTCAGTCCTTTGGTCCTGTTACAATGTATCGGTGCAGTTTCGGCTGTGGGCACAGCTCTGTGGGGGTCAGTCCTTTGGTCTTGTTACAATGTATCGGTGCAGGCTCGGCTGTGGGCACAGCTCTGTGGGGGTCAGTCCTTTGGTCCTGTTACAATGTATCGGTGCAGGCTCGGCTGAGGGCACAGCTCTGTGGGGGTCAGTCCTTTGGTCCTGTTACAATGTATCGGTGCAGGCTCGGCTGAGGGCACAGCTCTGTGGGGGTCAGTCCTTTGGTCCTGTTACAATGTATCGGTGCAGGCACAGCTCTGTGGGGGTCAGTCCTTTGGTCCTGTTACAATGTATCGGTGCAGGCTTGGCTGAGGGCACAGCTCTGTGGGGGTCAGTCCTTTGGTCCTGTTACAATGTATCGGTGCAGTTTCGGCTGTGGGCACAGCTCTGTGGGGGTCAGTCCTTTGGTCCTGTTACAATGTATCGGTGCAGGCTCGGCTGAGGGCACAGCTCTGTGGGGGTCAGTCCTTTGGTCCTGTTACAATGTATCGGTGCAGGCTCGGCTGAGGGCACAGCTCTGTGGGGGTCAGTATTTTGGTCCTGTTACAATGTATCAGTGCAGGCTCGGCTGAGGGCACAGCTCTGTGGGGGTCAGTCCTTTGGTCTTGTTACAATGTATCGGTGCAGGCCCGGCTGTGGGCACAGCTCTGTGGGGGTCAGTCCTTTGGTCTTGTTACAATGTATCGGTGCAGGCTCGGCTGTGGGCACAGCTCTGTGAGGGCCATTCCTTTGGTCTTGTTACAATGTATCGGTGCAGGCTCAGCTGTGGGCACAGCTCTGTGGGGGTCAGTCCTTTGGTCCTGTTACAATGTATCGGTGCAGGCTCGGCTGAGGGCACAGCTCTGTGGGGGTCAGTCCTTTGGTCTTGTTACAATGTATCGGTGCAGGCTCGGCTGAGGGCACAGCTCTGTGGGGGTCAGTCCTTTGGTCTTGTTACAATGTATCGGTGCAGGCTCGGCTGAGGGCACAGCTCTGTGGGGGTCAGTCCTTTGGTCCTGTTACAATGTATCGGTGCAGGCCTGGCTGTGGGCACAGCTCTGTGGGGGGTCAGTCCTTTGGTCTTGTTACAATGTATCGGTGCAGGCTCGGCTGTGGGCACAGCTCTGTGGGGGGTCAGTCCTTTGGTCTTGTTACAATGTATCGGTGCAGGCTCGGCTGTGGGCACAGCTCTGTGGGGGTCAGTCCTTTGGTCCTGTTACAATGTATCGGTGCAGGCTCGGCTGTGGGCACAGCTCTGTGGGGGTCAGTCCTTTGGTCCTGTTACAATGTATCGGTGCAGGCTCGGCTGAGGGCACAGCTCTGTGGGGGTCAGTCCTTTGGTCCTGTTACAATGTATCGGTGCAGGCTCGGCTGAGGGCACAGCTCTGTGGGGGTCAGTCCTTTGGTCCTGTTACAATGTATCGGTGCAGGCTCGGCTGAGGGCACAGCTCTGTGAGGGCCATTCCTTTGGTCCTGTTACAATGTATCGGTGCAGGCCCGGCTGTGGGCACAGCTCTGTGGGGGGACAGTCCGTGGGTATTGTTACAATGTATCGGTGCAGGCTCGGCTGTGGGCACAGCTCTGTGGGGGTCAGTCCTTTGGTCCTGTTACAATGTATCGGTGCAGGCCCGGCTGTGGGCACAGCTCTGTGGGGGTCAGTCCTTTGGTCTTGTTACAATGTATCGGTGCAGGCTCGGCTGTGGGCACAGCTCTGTGAGGGCCATTCCTTTGGTCTTGTTACAATGTATCGGTGCAGGCTCAGCTGTGGGCACAGCTCTGTGGGGGCCATTCCTTTGGTCTTGTTACAATGTATCGGTGCAGGCACAGCTCTGTGGGCGTCAGTCCTTTGGTCCTGTTACAATGTATCGGTGCAGGCTCGGCTGAGGGCACAGCTCTGTGGGGGTCAGTCCTTTGGTCCTGTTACAATGTATCGGTGCAGGCTCGGCTGTGGGCACAGCTCTGTGGGGGTCAGTCCTTTGGTCCTGTTACAATGTATCGGTGCAGGCTCGGCTGTGGGCACAGCTCTGTGGGGGTCAGTCCTTTGGTCTTGTTACAATGTATCGGTGCAGGCTCGGCTGAGGGCACAGCTCTGTGGGGGTCAGTCCTTTGGTCTTGTTACAATGTATCGGTGCAGGCTCGGCTGAGGGCACAGCTCTGTGGGGGTCAGTCCTTTGGTCTTGTTACAATGTATCGGTGCAGGCTCGGCTGTGGGCACAGCTCTGTGGGGGTCAGTCCTTTGGTCTTGTTACAATGTATCGGTGCAGGCTCGGCTGAGGGCACAGCTCTGTGGGGGTCAGTCCTTTGGTCTTGTTACAATGTATCGGTGCAGGCTCGGCTGAGGGCACAGCTCTGTGGGGGTCAGTCCTTTGGTCTTGTTACAATGTATCGGTGCAGGCTCGGCTGAGGGCACAGCTCTGTGGGGGTCAGTCCTTTGGTCTTGTTACAATGTATCGGTGCAGGCTCGGCTGTGGGCACAGCTCCGTCAGGGTGCGTTTCTTTGGGTTCTGCAGCATTTCGATAGCCAGAATAAACCTGATGCGCTATTCCCTTCTTTAATGGTCAATGGGATCCATCGAGATGGGGGGTAGTGTTGCAGGTCTGATATAACAGTTGCCTCTGACATGGAGATGAATGGCCGCCGCCTGTTCCTCCAAGGACTCCTGCAGATTTATCTTCTACGTAACCTACAAGACTGGCGCGGAGCAGCAGAGCCGAGACTTTGTGCCGTCTGTCAAAGGTGTCAATACGCTGATGGATCCCGCGCTGCCCCATGCCGGGCACCATGCTGTGCCCGACTGGGAGAAGATCAGAGACCTCCGAGAAGTTGTCAGCTTCCACAATGTGCTGCCAATCAAAACCGCGGGAAATTCTGACAACCAGTCAGCGCTCATGTCCTCTATCTGCACGCTACATAGACAAACCCATCCCCCAACCAGATCCGTCTGAGTAAGAACAGGAAAAGCCTATGCTGAGACCTGTAGTCCTCCTGTAGATCCCACACAAGCCTCTAGGGAGAGTATAATGGGAAGTGATTATTCATATATCGCCATCACCGTCTGTGGTGTTGTACAGAATGGCTAAAATAGGAATATGCTGCATGGCGCAGGGTCAGATACAGCACGGATGAGGGATATGCTGCATGGCGCAGGGTCAGATACTGCACGGATGAGGGATATGCTGCATGGCGCAGGGTCAGATACTGCACGGATGAGGGATATGGTGCAGGGTCAGATACTGCACGGATGAGGGATATGCTGCATGGCGCAGGGTCAGATACAGCACGGATGAGGGATATGCTGCATGGCGCAGGGTCAGATACAGCACGGATGAGGGATATGCTGCATGGCGCAGGGTCAGATACTGCACGAATGAGGGATATGGTGCAGGGTCAGATACTGCACGGATGAGGGATATGCTGCATGGCGCAGGGTCAGATACTGCACGAATGAGGGATATGGTGCAGGGTCAGATACTGCACGGATGAGGGATATGGTGCAGGGTCAGATACTGCACAGATGAGGGATATGCTGCATGGCGCAGGGTCAGATACTGCACGGATGAGGGATATGCTGCATGGCGCAGGGTCAGATACTGCACGGATGAGGGATATGCTGCATGGCGCAGGGTCAGATACTGCACGGATGAGGGATATGCTGCATGGCGCAGGGTCAGATACTGCACGGATGAGGGATATGGTGCAGGGTCAGATACTGCACGGATGAGGGATATGGTGCAGGGTCAGATACTGCACGGATGAGGGATATGGTGCAGGGTCAGATACTGCACGGATGAGGGATATGGTGCAGGGTCAGATACTGCACGGATGAGGGATATGGTGCATGGCGCAGGGTCAGATACTGCACGGATGAGGGATATGGTGCAGGGTCAGATACTGCACGGATGAGGGATATGGTGCAGGGTCAGATACTGCACGGATGAGGGATATGGTGCATGGCGCAGGGTCAGATACTGCACGGATGAGGGATATGGTGCATGGCGCAGGGTCAGATACTGCACGGATGAGAGATATGGTGCATGGCGCAGGGTCAGATACTGCACGGATGAGGGATATGGTGCACGGTCAGATACTGCACGGATGAGGGATATGCTGCATGGCGCAGGGTAAGATACTGCACGGATGAGGGATATGGTGCATGGCGCAGGGTCAGAAACTGCACGGATGAGGGATATGGTGCAGGGTCAGATACTGCACGGATGAGGGATATGGTGCACGGTCAGATACTGCACGGATGAGGGATATGGTGCACGGTCAGATACTGCACGGATGAGGGATATGGTGCACGGTCAGATACTGCACGGATGAGGGATATGCTGCATGGCGCAGGGTCAGATACTGCACGGATGAGGGATATGGTGCATGGCGCAGGGTCAGAAACTGCACGGATGAGGGATATGGCGCAGGGTCAGATACTGCACGGATGAGGGATATGGTGCAGGGTCAGATACTGCACAGATGAGGGATATGGTGCAGGGTCAGATACTGCACGGATGAGGGATATGGTGCAGGGTCAGATACTGCACGGATGAGGGATATGGTGCAGGGTCAGATACTGCACGGATGAGGGATATGGTGCATGGCGCAGGGTCAGATACTGCACGGATGAGGGATATGGTGCATGGCGCAGGGTCAGATACTGCACGGATGAGGGATATGGTGCATGGCGCAGGGTCAGATACTGCACGGATGAGGGATATGGTGCACGGTCAGATACTGCACGGATGAGGGATATGCTGCATGGCGCAGGGTCAGATACTGCACGGATGAGGGATATGCTGCATGGCGCAGGGTCAGATACTGCACGGATGAGGGATATGGTGCATGGCGCAGGGTCAGAAACTGCACGGATGAGGGATATGGCGCAGGGTCAGATACTGCACGGATGAGGGATATGGTGCAGGGTCAGATACTGCACGGATGAGGGATATGGTGCAGGGTCAGATACTGCACGGATGAGGGATATGGTGCAGGGTCAGATACTGCACGGATGAGGGATATGGTGCAGGGTCAGATACTGCACGGATGAGGGATATGGTGCAGGGTCAGATACTGCACGGATGAGGGATATGGTGCAGGGTCAGATACTGCACGGATGAGGGATATGGTGCATGGCGCAGGGTCAGATACTGCACGGATGAGGGATATGGTGCATGGCGCAGGGTCAGATACTGCACGGATGAGAGATATGGTGCATGGCGCAGGGTCAGATACTGCACGGATGAGGGATATGGTGCACGGTCAGATACTGCACGGATGAGGGATATGGCGCAGGGTCAGATACTGCACGGATGAGGGATATGGTGCATGGCGCAGGGTCAGATACTGCACGGATGAGGGATATGGCGCAGGGTCAGATACTGCACGAATGAGGGATATGGTGCAGGGTCAGATACTGCACGGATGAGGGATATGGTGCAGGGTCAGATACTGCACACTTCAGGGATGAGGGATATGGTGCAGGGTCAGATACTGCACGGATGAGGGATATGGTGCAGGGTCAGATACTGCACGGATGAGGGATATGGTGCAGGGTCAGATACTGCACGGATGAGGGATATGGTGCACGGTCAGATACTGCACGGATGAGGGATATGGCGCAGGGTCAGATACTGCACGGATGAGGGATATGGTGCATGGCGCAGGGTCAGATACTGCACGGATGAGGGATATGGCGCAGGGTCAGATACTGCACGGATGAGGGATATGGTGCAGGGTCAGATACTGCACGGATGAGGGATATGGTGCAGGGTCAGATACTGCACGGATGAGGGATATGGTGCAGGGTCAGATACTGCACGGATGAAGGATATGGTGCAGGGTCAGATACTGCACGGATGAGGGATATGGTGCATGGCGCAGGGTCAGATACTGCACGGATGAGGGATATGGTGCATGGCGCAGGGTCAGATACTGCACGGATGAGAGATATGGTGCATGGTGCAGGGTCAGAAAGTGCACGGATGAGGGATATGGTGCAGGGTCAGATACTGCACGGATGAGGGATATGGTGCAGGGTCAGATACTGCACGGATGAGGGATATGGTGCAGGGTCAGATACTGCACGGATGAGGGATATGGTGCAGGGTCAGATACTGCACGGATGAGGGATATGGTGCATGGCGCAGGGTCAGATACTGCACGGATGAGGGATATGGTGCATGGCGCAGGGTCAGATACTGCACGGATGAGAGATATGGTGCATGGCGCAGGGTCAGAAAGTGCACGGATGAGGGATATGGTGCACGGTCAGATACTGCACGGATGAGGGATATGGTGCATGGCGCAGGGTCAGAAAGTGCACGGATGAGGGATATGGTGCATGGCGCAGGGTCAGATACTGCACGGATGAGAGATATGGTGCATGGCACAGGGTCAGAAAGTGCACGGATGAGGGATATGGTGCACGGTCAGATACTGCACGGATGAGGGATATGGTGCATGGCGCAGGGTCAGAAAGTGCACGGATGAGGGATATGGTGCATGGCGCAGGGTCAGATACTGCACGGATGAGGGATATGGTGCTGGAACTGGAGGCACCAATATGAAGCTCCCATTTTTTCAGCCGTTTGCCCTCTGTCGGCCCTTCGGATACATGAAGATTCGGCAGGTTTCGCTCACCTCAGACCTGGAGACGACCCCTCTCTGTGAGCAGCTCTCCTGCGATCTGCTGGGGGAGCCGCCGCGGTTACACTTCACAATGACCGGAATTACTAACCGCCAGACGTAGTGCGCGTTCCGTATCCTGGGAATTGTTACTTTAGGGAATTGCATTACGAGCGCTTTCTCACTCCGGCAGCTCCTCGCGCGCCACGCCTTTCGTCTCTCCGCAGGCTCAGGTGCCTCATTGTGGTCGCGTTTCTATAACTACGGACTTTTTCATCTTTCCTGCTGAATGTCAGAGCCATTAGAACCTCTTCTGAAGGCGCCGCTGCGCCGTCATCCATCTTAATGCACTGCAGCCAAGGTGAGCAGTGCCGCTGTAACGGGGTAAGGGTCGGCGGCGCCACCTCTGCGGCAGGCACATTACAAAGCTTTGGCCCCGGACGCCATCAGATTCATTTGCCACTTCGTCCATCTGTCATAACGACCTTCCTGGGAGGGTCTCAAACCGTCTACCAGCGAAGGCCAACGTCTCCCCAACTTCATTCCCAATAGAGAAACTACATCTAGTCAAAAGGTTGTTGGTTTTTTTTTTTTTTTTTTTTATCTTAACGGTCAAATTTTTCTACAGGCATCAATATAGGGCCTTATACTGTGGTCACATCCAGAGCTGCATTTATAACGCAGCCGGATCCTGATTCTCTTACTGGGTGTCCCATCCACGGCACGCTGCAGCCCCTGCTGGTTCAGCTTCTTCACAGAATGTACACGACATGCAGGGTTTGCAGCAGACACCCTATGCAATGCTCCCATTCAGACCGGTGCGTTTCCATGGTTACAGACTACACTGCCCGTAGTCTGATCCCGCAGCCGTGGGCCACTCCTTTCTATCGGTCTCTATTTCACACTAATGCAAAAATTAACCGACAGAAACTAGCATGGCTGCAAGACCAGACTACGAAGGGTGTGTAGTCTGTTGCCATGGAGACACACTGTCTGCTTAGGAGCTGTATACACAAAACTACAGGAGATTATGTAAATCAAGACGACCTGTAAAGCTGCTTCCTATACAAGATGCACTGGCGCAAATATACAGCAATGCATCGTGGAGGTGGACACGGCGTAGAGCCGCTCCCCTACCAAATAGTCACGGTACGCTCACCAGCATGGCCAGATCACCGCACTGCACCGCGGCCACAATATAGCAGCAGACATGTTACAGTATTATAGCAGTAGAAGAATTGTAAATGCAGCTCTGGCTGTGACTGGAGTACAAGGCATGATGTAAGTGTTTTAGTATTTGTTTGTCATTTATATAGCACCAACATATTCTGCAGCGCTGTACGGAAATCCCTCACATCGGTCCCCGGGGGTCACAATCTCCAAGCTATCCCGTCAGTATGTTTTTGGAGGGAGGAAAGTGGAAACGCACCCCAAACATGAACGGAACATGCAAACCGCATGCAGATGTCGCCTCGCTCGTTAGGAGTGGTGTGTGCAGCTCCTATCCGCAGTTACATGTCTCCATGGTTACAGGCTACAAGCACATGACCAGAGGTAAAGTATGGATTCCGTCCAGGTTGCAGCAAAGTCCAGATAGACTGTCTGCAAATGTGGACCATGGACCCGCTAAACTCAGTGGGGCTGCCAAAAATGGTGGACGGCGCACGGATCGTATACGTATTTTGCAGATCTGCAGCTTGCAAAATGGACACAGTCGTGTGCACGAGGCCTGATCCCGCAGTTCTGCGTTCCTCCATTTCTCCTATCTGTCCACTAAGGCTCCTCTCACACTGGCGTTTTGGTTTCCGTTTGTGAGATGCGTTCAGGGCTCAGCGTCCAAAACGGATCAGTTTTGCCCTAATGCATTCTAAATGGTAAAGGATCCGCTCAGAATGCGTCAGTTTGCCTCCGATCCGTCTCCATTCCGCTCTGGAGGTGGACGCCAAAACGCTGCCTGCAGCCAAATGGATCCGTCCTGACACACAATGCAAGTCAATGGGGACGGATCCATTTTCTCTGACACAATAGAAAACGGATCCGTCCTCCATTCACTTTCAGTGGTGTTCAGGACGGATCTGTCATGGCAAAGTTACAGATAATACAAACAGATCCGCTCTGAGCGGTTGTATTATCTGAACGGATCCGCACCAAACGCCAGTGTGAAAGTGGCCTTATTTGTACAATGTACATTATTGAAATTCAGAAGTGTTAGATTATATTACAGACACTTTATATATTTATAGACGTTACATTAAAGACACGCTATTATTACAGAGACGTTACATTATATTACAGAGACGTTACATTGTTACATTACACTCGTTACATTACAGACACGTTACATTGTATTAGACACGTTATATTATTACAGACACGTTACATTGTTACAGTACAGACACGTTACATTGTTACATTACAGACACGTTACATTGTCACATTATATTACAGACACGTTACATTGTCACATTATATTACAGACACGTTACATTGTTACATTACAGAGACGTTACATTATTACAGACACGTTACATTGTTACAGTACAGACACATTATATTACAGACACGTTACATTGTCACATTACAGAGACGTTACATTGTTACAGTACAGACACATTATATTACAGAGACGTTACATTGTCACATTACAGAGACGTTACATTGTTACAGTACAGACACATTATATTACAGAGACGTTACATTGTCACATTACAGAGACGTTACATTGTTACAGTACAGACACATTATATTACAGAGACGTTACATTGTCACATTACAGAGACGTTACATTGTTACAGTACAGACACATTATATTACAGAGACGTTACATTGTTACAGTACAGACACGTTACATTATTACAGACACGTTACAGTACAGACATTATATTACAGACACGTTACATTGTCACATTACAGAGACGTTACATTGTTACATTACAGAGACGTTACATTATTACAGTACAGAGACGTTACATTGTTACAGTACAGACACATTATATTACAGAGACGTTACATTGTTACATTACAGACACGTTACATTATTACAGTACAGAGACGTTACATTATTACAGACACGTTACATTGTTACAGTACAGACATTATATTACAGACACGTTACATTGTCACATTACAGAGACGTTACATTGTTACATTACAGAGACGTTACATTGTTACAGTACAGACATTATATTACAGACACGTTACATTGTCACATTACAGAGACGTTACATTGTTACATTACAGACACGTTACATTGTCACATTACAGAGACGTTACATTGTTACATTACAGACACGTTACATTATTACAGAGACGTTACATTGTTACATTACAGACACGTTACATTGTCACATTACAGACACGTTACATTGTTACAGAGACGTTACATTGTTACAGTACAGACACATTATATTACAGACACGTTACATTGTTACAGTACAGACACATTATATTACAGACACGTTACATTGTCACATTACAGAGACGTTACATTGTTACATTACAGACACGTTACATTGTCACATTACAGACACGTTACATTATTACAGAGACGTTACATTGTTACAGTACAGACACGTTACATTGTCACATTACAGAGACGTTACATTGTTACATTACAGAGACGTTACATTGTTACATTACAGACACGTTACATTGTCACATTACAGACACGTTACATTATTACAGAGACGTTACATTGTTACAGTACAGACACGTTACATTGTCACATTACAGAGACGTTACATTGTTACAGTACAGACACGTTACATTGTCACATTACAGAGACGTTACATTGTTACATTACAGAGACGTTACATTGTTACATTACAGACACGTTACATTGTCACATTACAGACACGTTACATTGTCACATTACAGACACGTTACATTGTTACAGAGACGTTACATTGTTACAGAGACGTTACATTGTTACAGAGACGTTACATTGTTACAGAGACGTTACATTGTTACAGTACAGACACATTATATTACAGAGACGTTACATTGTCACATTACAGAGACGTTACATTATTACAGAGACGTTACATTGTCACATTACAGAGACGTTACATTATTACAGAGACGTTACATTGTTACAGAGACGTTCCATTCCGCAGTCTTCCCATGAAGCAGCATCTGAAGAAAAGCCAAGGACAAGGGAACAAGAGGCCGGAGTCCGTGTCGGCATAAGACGTAGTGATGAACGTTTTGTCGCCTTCCCGGGGGGATCTGATCATCAACACGTTTAACCAAGCAATAATGGATATCAAAGAAATCCTCTACCAGCGGCAGACAACATGGCGTCCATCACTGCGCCGCGCAGTACGGCCAGCTGCACGATAATACGATGAAATAGCGCAGCGCCCAGAGGCTCTATAGGTCAAAGTGATCGACAGCTGCCAGACAAGGGTTAAAGGGGCTCCTACTCCCAAATACAATATGGCTGGGAACCCAAACCCCCCTCCCCTGGACTGCGCTAACCGCTCCAGCGCCTTTATTTGTACTGGAATAGAACGAAGGGGTTTCCCAGTTTGTGAACTGGCTGAGAGTGAAACCAGTCCTGACCCGTTACTTCTCACAGCTGAGAGCTCGTTCCAATGACCATTCTCTGCCCTCCAGGATGATACATTGTATCAGTGCAGCCACTACAGGCTCCTTTCACACTTGCGTCTGTCGTCGGACCTGCCCGCCGGATCCGCCGACCTGGATGTGACCGAAAGCATTTGTGAGACGGATCCAGATGCATCGCAAGAATGGATCCGTCTGCTTGTAATGCCGGATCCGGCACTAATGCAAGTCAATGTAAATTAATGCCGGTTCTGGCAACTGATCAGGTATTTTGGACAGAGATAATACCGTAGCACGCTGCAGTTTTATCTCTGTCCTGACGGATCGCTCTCCAGTCAGAATGCAGGGGGATATAACTGATCGGTTGTTTTCCGGTATTGGGAAAGCCGGGAAAAGAAAAACACTAGTGTGAAAGTACGCAAATTTTCAGCTGTGAGAAGTCTGAGGTCTTCGGTCTGCACATGTCCAAATATTCTCACTCACTGAGTGCAAGCAGAGATCTTGAAAATGGCAAGGAAATATAGTCCATTAGAAAAGCGGCTGAGATTTCAAGCAATCAGATATTGCACGAGTAGCAATTCCCCAACTTCATTTCAGACTCACTCCCGTAAAACCAGTCTAATTGCTCGGAGCCCCCACTGACCCCCGACACTTCATTCAGTGCCTATAGGAGACCGCGCCGAGTGACTAGAGCGAAGACATGCATCCTCGGCCACCGCCCCTTACAGTGTGCAGCAGTGAGGAAGAACACAGCGGGGCGCGCCCCCCCCCCCCCCCCCCGATAGAGGGGGTCCCAGCAATCCGTCTCCTCTGCTGTCTGTGGGCTTGTAGGACAACTCCTGTGAGGGATATTTCCGGATTTATTTCTCCAGCATCACTATATAAATAATCGCTTGTGCTGCAATTCCCACATTTTCCTGGTGGCCTGCACTAGGACCCTGCGAGACCCCTCCACATCTCCATAGCCCCCCAAGGTCTCCTTGCTGTGTGCACACAGGTCTCGGGGGCGCACCGCGCTCTCGCTGTGGAATACAGAAGAGCGGCTCTATGCCTTCATCAAAAATGCATGAAATCCTAATGACTTTCACCTCGCCCGACCGCTCTCACGCTGCGCCCTTACACCGGCCGCTCAGCCGACGGTGGGTAATTACACAGGCCGGCGCGGCTCTATTCCTGTAGGACGCAGAATCCTTCACCTTCCGGAGCAGAGAGCGGCCATGGGGGCGAGAGGCTGCTCTCCAGTCACACGTACAAGATCCAGAAACAGCGCCACCCCCAGTCACAGGATGGGCGCGGTATTGCAGTTCAGCCCCGTTGACTTCAATGGAGTGGAGCTGTAATAAGAAACAACCAAAGGACGGGTTTGGTTACGATTTCTACTCCAATATAAACCTTTGAAATCTACGTCAGGCCGCCTTCACGCTTCCGGTATTGAGATTGGGCAGAGGGTCTCAAAACCTAAAAAAAATAAACGGTTCCATTTAGTCCTCATGCATTCTGAGTGGAAAGAGATCCGTTCAGGACGCCTTCCATTCTGTCGTCATTCCGTTTTGAGACCGGACACAAAATCATTACAAGCTGTGGTTTTCTGTCCAGTCATAAAAACGGAACAAACTGAATCCGTCTCTAACAACAATGCAAGTCAATGGTGACGGATGCAGTTTTTTTTTTAGGCGCCTAAAAAATAAAAAAATCTTATCCGTTACCCATTGACTTGCAATGTATTTAATGTTCTGTTGTGATTTCACACAAACGCATCCTAACGGAACGGACGCATCCTTATGAGCAAAATCAAAACGGATCCGTTTAATTCCTGTTCTGAGACCCAAAGACGGATCTCAAAAGTGGAACAACAACGCAAGTGTGAAACAGGCCTTAAAACGCAGCTCTAGATGTAACTGGAGTAAAGTCCTACTGCACTGATGAGACACAGGACGCCGCGCGGGGACTGGACCGTCGCAGGGGGCAGAGCTCCTGCAGCACGCAGCTGCCTTACAGCCAGGAAGAGGTTGATCCAACGTCTGGCAGGAGAAGGATCACCTAGAAGAAATCTTAGAAGAACTCAAGTGGTGACATTCATTTTGACTGTATGGCGTTTTTTGGGCGCACAAAAGTCACAAATTTTGTCCCAAGTGCGACATTTTAGCCTTTTCCAACGGCCTGGCCATTTCACCAAAATATAGATGGGCCTCATCCTCATAATAAATCTGCTGCATCTCACTCCGGCACAAGGCAAATTAAAATCGAAATCCAGATGCCAGTCTTTATAAATCTCCCCCAAAACGTGCAACTGGAAGGTGAGGGGGGCAAAAACGGAGGCTGCGCCGGAACACGTCAGTGCAAGCACAAAACCCCCCAATTCAGAAGCGCACACCTAATGATCCTCCGCTACCTGCTGCCAGAAGAAGCCTCAGCAGCGCCCGTGACATGAATCATCCGTCACATAATGAAGGAATTAACAACCCAGAGCAGGCGCGGCGCGCGGCGCGGCCATTAGCAGCCAGCGCACAGAAAGGATGGCATAATTTTACACGGCGGGTCAGGTGCAGCGCAGAACTCCACAGCCTTTGGCTGCCCCTCCGTCATGTTAGCTTATCCTGGAGCAGAGCTCAGCGCAGCCGCTAATGACGGCTCTTCCCACCGGCGAATACCAGATGGAAAGCCGAAATTATACCGAAAGAACAAAGTGACAATCGCCAAAAATAATGAGGCAACAAAACGAGCAACTAACAAAAAAAATCTAATCTGAAGTCTAACCCTGGGTTCACACCTGAGCGTTTTACAGCGCGTTCAAACGCGCTGTAAAACGCTCAAGACATGAAATCCAATGCTTCCCTATGGGAATGGTTCACACCTGGGCGTTTTACAGCGCGTACGAACGCGCTGTAAAACGCCCGACGCTCAAACAAGTACTTGAGCTTCTTTGGGGCGTTTTGACGCGCGTTTGTGGCCATAGGACACTGCAGTCAATGACACAAACGCGCGTCAAACGCGCGTTTACTATTACAAAAAACGCGCATAAAAACGCGCGACAAAAACGCTCAGGTGTGAACCCAGGGTAAAGGAGTGAAGAAGATAGAGCAAAAAGCGTCATCTAAAACACTGCAGGTAACGAGAAAGTAATAATCACTTATTACCAAAGACCTGAGAAGTCAGAGCAGAAGCTAAACTAAGAACAAAGAAACAAAGCGGCTCCACACAGTGCAAAGGTCAAAAGCGAAACAATGCAGTGAAACCAATAGAAACTGATAACAACAACATGCAAACATATAACTACTATAATACTGCCCCCTATGTACAAGAATATATCTACTATAATACTGCTCCTATGTACAGGAATATAACTACTATAATACTGCTCCTATGTACAAGAATATATCTACTATAATACTGCTCCTATGTACAAGAATATATCTACTATAATACTGCCCCCTATGTACAAGAATATATCTACTATAATACTGCCTCCTATGTACAAGAATAGAACTACTATAATACTGCTCCTATGTACAAGAATATAACTACTATAATACTGCTCCTATGTACAAGAATATAACCACTATAATACTGCTCCTATGTACAAGAATATATCTACTATAATACTGCTCCTATGTACAAGAATATATCTACTATAATACTGCTCCTATGTACAAGAATATATCTACTATAATACTGCTCCTATGTACAGGAATATAACTAATATAATACTGCTCCTATGTACAAGAATATAACTGCTATAATACTGCTCCTATGTACAAGAATATATCTACTATAATACTGCTCCTATGTACAAGAATATATCTACTATAATACTGCCCCCTATGTACAAGAATATATCTACTATAATACTGCTCCTATGTACAAGAATATATCTACTATAATACTGCTCCTATGTACAAGAATATAACTACTATAATACTGCTCCTATGTACAAGAATATATCTACTATAATACTGCTCATATGTACAAGAATATATCTACTATAATACTGCTCCTATGTACAGGAATATAACTACTATAATACTGCTCCTATGTACAAGGATATACCTACTATAATACTGCTCCTATGTACAAGAATATATCTACTATAATACTGCCCCCTATGTACAAGAATATATCTACTATAATACTGCCCCCTATGTACAAGAATATATCTACTATAATACTGCCTCCTATGTACAAGAATATATCTACTATAATACTGCTCCTCTGTACAAGAATATAACTGCTATAATACTGCTCCTATGTACAAGAATATAACTGCTATAATACTGCTCCTATGTACAAGAATATAACTGCTATAATACTGCTCCTATGTACAGGAATATAACTACTATAATACTGCTCCTATGTACAAGAATATAACTACTATAATACTGCCTCCTATGTATAAGAATATAACTACTATAATACTGCTCCTATGTACAGGAATATAACTACTATAATACTGCTCCTATGTACAAGAATATAACTACTATAATACTGCCTCCTACGTACAGGAATATAACTACTATAATACTGCCCCTATGTACAAGGATATACCTACTATAATACTGCTCCTATGTACAAGAATATAACT